>NW_020664812.1:999366-1031884 GCF_002925995.2 Terrapene triunguis | reverse complement strand
TCTCGAGGTCCCTTCCAGTCCTAGAATCTATGAATCTATGAATCTATAGCCTTATGAGCCTAATGGGTAATCTGGCACTGCACATTGCAGTCACACTGGGCTGGTCACGTGTTGAGGATGGGAGAGGAGCTGTGGGGAGCCGCAAGCCCTGGTGTCCCGACTCCTGCCCCCCAGCCCGCCAGGCAGAAGCCAAGAACGGAGACATGGGGCTGAAGCTCCAAACCCCAGTGCTGCCCCCAGATCTAAAGCCCTGAGCCCTGGTGCTCCCGGCGGGGACACACACACACACTCACTCACTCTCTCGCTCTCTCTCTCTCTCTCTCTGTGAAGTCCATAAGGTCTTGTTCGGAGTTATGGACATTTCAGAGTTACGGACAACCTCCATTCCTGAGGTGTTCGTAACTCTGAGGTTCTGCTGTATCATTGGGTTGTTTATAATTTTTAAAATAAGCGTAGACTATCCACCTTTAACCACGTATGTATTAACTTTTTAAATTTTAGGCACCCCTAGAACGCTGGCGCCCGAAGGAAGTGCCTACTGTGCCTAACTGGAAATCCAGCCCTGG
The DNA here is from genome assembly GCF_002925995.2 of Terrapene triunguis. Lineage (NCBI taxonomy): Eukaryota > Metazoa > Chordata > Testudines > Emydidae > Terrapene > Terrapene triunguis. The sequence continues at coordinate 1,031,318 of NW_020664812.1, read as the reverse complement.
CTACAAGCAGTAGTCTGCTAGCTGGAGATTAACCTGTATGGATCTTGATTTGTATGCAGAGTTGTAGTCATGCTGGTCCAGGATGTAAGAGAGACAAGGTGGGTGAGGTCATATACTTCTGTTGGTGAGAGAGAGACCAGCTTTCAAGCTTACACAGAGCTCTTCTTCAGGCCTGGCAAAGGTAGTGTCATAGTTAAATACAAGGTAGAACAGATTGTTTAGCATAAGTTAACACTTATTTCAAGGGACCATTCAAGGTGAAGTGGCCTGTTAACACCCCTCCAGTCCGGGGGAGTGGGGAAGCTGGAGGGGAGAGGGTGAGCAAGTTATAGATTGTTGTACTAAGCCGTAAATCCAGTGTCTCTGTTTGGTTCACGATTTTCAGTGTCTAGCAGAGCTATGAATTTAAGCTCCCAAGATCGTCTTCTGAAGGTGTTGTGCAGGTTTCCTTTGAGGATGGGGACAGAGAGGTCAGATGTGGAGTGAAGGCTTTCTGGAGTCTTCGCCCAGGCAGGGCCATCCCTACCCAGACACAAAGTACGCAGCTGCATAGGGCACCAGGAAATTTGGGGCACCCAGTTTCCTGGTGCCCTACACAGCTGCGTGCTGCTCCAGCCCCTGCACCGCCTTTTTCCCCATGGCCACCGCCCCAGCCCTGCCTCTTCCCGCCCCCCCCCCCCCCCTTCTCCAACCCCCCGCCCCCGCTCCCCCCCCCCCTGCCCCTTCCTGCCCCTGGTCTGCCCCAGCCCAGCCCAGCCCCACTCCACCCCTTCCCCAAAGCCCCCTCCCCTGCTCCACCCCATTCCCGCCCCTTTCCGCCCCTGCCCCACCCCCACTACAGCCCTTCCCCTGAGGACTGCAGCAGGGGTCGGGTGCCCTGCACTCACCGGGTGGCAGTAGGATTGGGCAGTAAACCAGAATCATCATCAAAGTTGATAGATCCACATTTAATACTAGTAATACAACCCTCCTGCATATGAGGTGTAGAGGGGCTGTGGTCAGTATTCAAGCACATTAGCTGGAATAGTAGGTGCAGAGGTGGGGATTTATATTTATTTGCAAAGTCCCCAAATTATTTCCTCTAAGAGAACTGTTTTGATATTTAAAAAAGGCATTAATGGCTAGAGCCAAGCACACATAAGTAGACCTAGGCCTGGTCTACACTAGAAACTTTGCCAGCACAGCAAAGTCAGTTACGGGTGTGATTTTTTCCTGACAATTATATATTGGCAAAAGCTTTAGGGTAGATACAATTATATTGGCAACAGTACTTTTTTGCCAGTATAAGCTAAGCCTACCGGAGGAGGATTTGCTGGTATAGTTATGTCGGTATAGCTAGACTGACAACCCTTTTCTAACGTAGGCCTGGCATTACAGTCACAAACTAATGTGTGTGCGCACACGTGCAAGCCAGTGGAGGAACACATTTTTAGTTAGTTCAGATTTATGGGCCCAGCCTTCAAAAAGCTTACAGGAGAGAACAATGTAAAAATAACGGAACATAAATCTCATGGTTATGTGTACTCTTCAAAACAAAGAGAGGAATTTCCATTACACAAGAAAGTGTCATTTCAAAATATCAGCCACATCACAGAAGAGAGGCTGACCCCATTCAGATAGAGGTGTTTTTATACCACATTTAATAAAAAGGCAACCTAGGACTGAGCCCTCAAGGTTGCAATGGCTCATGTACCCTCACTCAGGCTTGTCCACACCGAGTTAGTATTTGAAACAGTAAGTGGAGGAGCAACCTGGCCCCAGCCCCTCTGCGCCGCCGGCTTCCAGCTGCGCCTCCGGTGAGTGCTGGGGGGGTGGTACCCCCTCCCCCAAAGTCCAGGAGTCAGGGGAGCAGAGCGGAGCAGGCTAGGGCCGGGTCGCTCCAGTTCCCGCCGCCCCGTGAGTGCGGGGTTGGGCCTCCCCTGCACTCGCCAGGCGGCAGGAAGTGGAACGACCCGGCCCCAACCCGCTCCACTCCGCTCTGCCGGCTCAGGCTGCGGGGAGGTTCCCCCCACCCCCAACCCTGCTCCTGCCCCCCCCCCGCGGAGGCCTGGGGCCCCACACAGCCCCTCCGTGGGGGTCTGTGTAGGGCACCAAAATGGCTAGAGACAGCCATGCACCCAGGGGTGCTCGGGTGTTTTTGTCTTTTATCATTTTTTGTGTGAATTCATTCGAGAGCAGAGTGATGGTCTGGTTTCACCCACACAGCTGTTGTTGGGGCATTTAGTGCCCTGGATGAGGTGCCCCCCATGTTGTGATAGGTGTGCGTAGGATGGGACGTATGTGGGGTGGGGGGTGAAAGGTATGTTGTGGAGGGTGTTGATCATTGTAGCAGTGGGGATATAGCTGCAGGTTTTACGTCTATAGTCCTGGCAGGGTCTAGTGCTGCTTTGAGCTGGCGTGTCCAGCTCAGTGGGGAGCTTGCTTCTGAGGATGAGCTTGGCGAAGCTGGGGGGCTGTTTGAAGGCCAGAAGAAGGGGTTCAGGGAAGATTTCTTTTAGGATGGGGTCCCCATCAAGTGTGGGATGTAATCATTTGATGATGATACCCCGTATGGTTCCAGTGTGGGGTGGTAGGTGACAACAAGGGGTGTGCGGTGGGAGGGGGTTTTATTTCTGTACTGAAGCAGGTTCTCATGGTGTATTTGGTGGCCCATTCCAGGATGAAACCTACTAAGCAATTACAGAGCTGGGTGGGTGGAGGGAACCTAGTGCTGGGATAGCAGGGGGCTGTGGGTCAGGATCGAGGGGCACTGGCAAAATGTGGGGGGATTAGCCCAGGGCTGGGATAGCAGGACTCTTTGCAGGGTAGGTTAAAATGAAGGAATTTCTGTCTTGGGACATTATGGGCAGGCAAGGGGTGCCTTGCTCTGAAGCGTTCCACACTGGCCCTGTCAGCAGGGCCGGTGCAAGGAAGTTTCGTGCCCTAGGCGAAACTTCCACCTTGCACCCCCCCACCCCCCCGTGGCAGCTAACCCCGGCCACTGCCCCCCCCGTGGCAGCTAACCACGCCCACTCGCCCCTCCCACCCAAGGAGCCCCCCCCCCGCGGCAGCTAACCCCACCCGGGGACCCCCCCTCGCAGCAGCTACCCCCCCTTGCAAGCCCCCCCTCCACGGCAGCTAATCCGGCCCGGGGAGCCCCACCCCACAGAAGCTAACCCCGTCCCCCTCCACGGCAGCTAACCCCGCCCGGGGAGCCTGCCCAGCTCTCCTCCGCTGAGCACGCCGGCCCTGCTCTAATTCTCCTCCTCTCCCAGGCTTGCGGCGCCGATTGGAGGAGACTTAGAGCGGGGGCTGTGTGCTCAGCGGAGGAGGCAGAGTGGAGGTGATCTGGGGCAGGAAGCGGTTCCCCTGTGCGCCCCCCCTGTTACTGTGGGCAGCCCTCCCCGCGCCCCTGCCCCAGCTCACCTCCATTCCACCTCCTCGCCTGAGCGGGCTTTTAGGTGCCCCCTAGGTGGCCGCCTAGTTTGCCTAAGTGGTTGCACCGGCACTGCCTGTCAGAGGCCTGATACCAAGCTAGATGGGCCCATGGGTTTGATCTGGCAAAGCAAGGGGCACATCGCGTAGATGAGTCCATTGATCTCATCCACAGTGGCAGGGATGGGGTAGGCAGGCCAGGCTGAGCTTCAGCTGTGGAAAAAACCAACCGAACAGTGGTAAAAGTTTGTAAAAACGTTTATTGCTTTATCCCCAAATCAGCAGGGCTGGCCAGAAATGGACAAAAAGAAAGCAGCATTTCAACCGCTGAGGGTAGCATTTGTAAAATAGCCGCTGGGAAGCATGTCCCCACACCTGGTTGTGCTGGGTGCGTAACATTATTTCGGGCAAAGGTGGACACAAGAACAAAGAGATATAAACTGGCCATCAGCAAGTTTAGGGTCGAAATTAGACGAAGGTGTCTAACCATCAGAAGAGAGAAGTTCTGGAACAGCCTCCCAAGGGGAGCAGTGGGGGCAAAAAACCGAACTGGCTTTAAGACTGAGCTTGATAAGTTTATGGAGGGGATGGTGTGATGTATATGGCCCATGCTCGACTGCTAATAGCAAATATCCCCAATGGCCGACGATGGGACACTACATGGGGAGGGCTCTGAGTTACTACAGAGAATTCTTTTCCAGGTGGGTCTTGCCAACATGCTCAGGGTCTAAGCCAGGGGTGGGCAAACTCTTTGGCTCAAGGGCCACATCTGGGAATAGAAATTGTACGGCGGGCCAGGAATACTCACAAAATTGGGGTTGGGGTGTGCAAGGGGGTGAGGGCTCTGGTTGGGGGTGTGGGATCCGGGGTGGGGCCAGAAATGAGGAGTTCAGGGTGTGGGAGGGGGCTCCGGGCTGGGGTGGAGGGTGGGGTGCGGGGGATGGTCTCTGGGGGATGCTGGGGATGAGGAGTTTGGGGTGTAGGAGGGTGCTTCGGGCTGGGACCGAGGGGTTCGGAGGGCGGATCAGGGCTGAGGGTTAGGGTTGGAACATGGGGGGAGGCTCAGGGGTGCAGACTCAGGGCGGAGCTTACCTCAGGCAGCTCCCGGAAGCAGCGGCATGTCCCTTCTCTGGCTCCTACACTGAGGTGCAGCCAGGTGGCTCTGCACACTGTCCAGTCCGCAGGCACCGCCCCTGCAGCTCCCATTGGTTGCAGTTCCCGGCCAATGGGAGATGCAGGGGTGGCGCTTGGGGCGGGGGCAGTGTGCAGAGCAGAGCCCCCTAGCTGCCCCTACACATAGGAGACAGAGGGGGGCCATGCCGTTGCTTCCGTGGGTCGCGTGGAGCGGCCCCCGACTCTGCTCCCCGGCTGGAGTGCCAGAGTGGGGCAAGACCCAGATCCCGCTCTCCAGCGGGAGCTCGAGGGCCAGATTAAAATGGCTGGTGGGTTGGATCTGGCCGGTGGGCCGTACTTTGCCCACCCCGGGTGTAACTGATCATCATATTTAGAGTCGGGAAGGAATTTGTCCCCGCGTCAGATTGGCAGAGACCCTGGGGTTTTTTTTGCCTTCCTCTGCAGCATGGGGCACAGGTCACTTGCTGGTTTGAACTCTGTAACTTGAAGTTTTTAAATCATGATTTGAAGACGTCAGTAACTCAGCCAGAGGTTATGGGTCTATTGCAGGAGTTGGTGGATGAGATTCTGTGGCGTGTAATGTGCAGATCAGACTAGATGATCATGATGGTCCCTTCTGGCCTTAAAGTCTGTGAGCCTAATAGAGATGGGCAAATAATTGATTTTATGGTTCATTTACAATTTTGAAAAGTCAGGGGGGAAAAACTGCTCCGGGCTGGACCGAAAATGTAACTTTTCGTCATTTTTGGCTCACTGAAAAGTTGAACAAAAACTGTTTGGGGTTCAAATGAACCATTTCATTTAAATGTTGACCACTTCAAAATGTTTGGGGATTTTTAAAAAATAAAATAAAAGGAAATTTTGAAATTAAAATTGAAACATTTTTTTTTGAAAATATCAAGACAAAGCCCTCTTTTTTTTCCCCCCCTTAGATTTTTTCCTTAATGAGCAATTTTGCAAAAATCAACACAAATTTGTGAAACGTTTTGGTGTCACCAATTCTGCAGTTTTGGCCAAAAAATTTCAACCGGCTCTAGTGCCTAATTCCTTTGGATGCTTTTGATAATGCAACCCTGACGGTAGATAGCTCTATACAGTGTGTGTGTGTGTGTGTGTGTGTGTGTGTGTGTGTGTAGGCTGAGATATCTAAAGCTGGGAACGTGGTGCACCCAATTTCCTCACACAGCTCTGGACACATCAGCCCAGGGTTTCAGCCACACACATGGCCCGGTGAGTCCCAGCTGCCTCCAGCACTCTGTGTAGTGGGAATTCCTGGGCCAAACCCACGCTGGCGCCGTCTAATGTGCAAGGACCAACGGAGCTTCCAGGTCAGCTCGCACGATGTTAGAAGCGTGGCTAGAAGAGAAAACACGTCCGGGCATGAGCTGGGACGGATGCCCTGGCTGCCTCCTTGTAACAGAGTCTCTCTGTACGTCCTCCTGGGACTCTCTTGGCCGCCTAGACCGCTCTGCTTCTCCCCACGCCCCTGAGCTGGCTCTGTCTACCCAGCTCGCCCCAGGAAGGGGAGGCAAAGATTCTGGCACTGCTTCCCTCCCACCCCCAGGACTCTGCACCAGTTTGGTCCAGTTTGGGAGGCAGACGATCCCAGTTCCCTGAATAGGTGGTGCTGGCTGACCTGGCCCTGCCCTCTCCCCCTGTTTCTGAACTCCCAGGTGCCATGTTCTTCTGCCCCCAGTAACCCCACACCCAACCCCTGTGACCAGCTGCCCCCTTAACACTGGTGCCATCTTGCTCCCCAGCCACCCCTCCTCCCTTGCCCCCCGTCTCCCGTTCCACATGGGGAGCTGCTCATCCCTCCACCACTCAAATCCCACAGCCCAGCCCCACTGACACATAGACGGGGTAGCTCCACCCCTTGTGGGAGGGGCCTGGCTGGGAATAGGAAGGGAAACTCCACCCACAAGGGAGCGGGGCTCAGTTTGTGAACAGGCCCAGACCCTGCTAGGTTGTGGGGGGGCTATAGGGCGGAAGGGGCAGCAGTCCCTTTCAGATGACCCCCTTCCAAAGCCAAGCCTTTTCACTTCCTACAGCAGGGGTGGGCAAACTACAGCCTGCGGGCTGGATCTGGCCCCTCAGGGCTTTGGATCCGGCCCACGGGACTGCCCCCCAGAAGCGCTCTCCAGAAGCGGCCGGCACCACGCCCCTGCGGCCCCCCGGCGGGGGAGCAGAGGGCTCTGTGCGTTGCTCTTGCCTCCAGGCACCGCCCCCCGCAGCTCCCATTGGCCAGGAACAGGGAACCGTGGCCAATGGGAGTTTCGGGGGAGGTACCTGGAGGAGGAGCAAGGGCAGCACACATAGAGCTCTCTGCCCCCCTCCCCCAGGGGCTGCAGCGCTTCCTGGTGCGGCGCAGGGCCGGGGACCGGGCAGGCAGACAAGGAGCCTGCTATGGCCCCGATGGGCGCCACTGCCATCCCAGAGCCCGAAGCCCTCCTGCACCTCGCCCCCCAACTCCCTGCCCTAAGCCCCCAGCCTGCTCCTTGCACCCCTCCTGCACCCTAACACCCTGCCCTGAGCCCCCTCATACACCCCACACCCCTGTGCACCCCAACCCCCTTCCCTGAGCCCCCTACCGGACCCCGCACCCCTCCTGAACCCCAACCCCCTTCCCTGAGTCTCCCATACACCTCACTCCCCTCCTGCACCCGAACCCCCTGCCCTGAGCCCCTTCCTGCACACTGCACCCCATCCCACACCCCCCACTCCCTCCCGCACCCCAACCCCCTGCCCCAGCCCTGCATACAATTGCCCCACCCAGATGTGGCCTTTGTCCCAAAAAGTTTGCCCACCTCTGTCCTACAGGATGGGGGAGGAGAGTGCTGTTTGTGACATTTGCTGAGAGACCAGGCTCTGATTGGCTGCCCTTCCCTAGCGAGGCAGAATCATGGGGGAAAAGGAAGCCAATCAGGCGGGGGCGGGGGGGGGGCATGTGTGGTTTTCCCACCGCTCTGGAGAAGGGTGTGAAAACCCAGAGTCAACAGGGAACAAGCCATCGGGTTGGCTGCTCTGGATATGACCGTGCCTCCGTTTCCCCCTTAGTATAACTGGGATAATACCCTCCTCACTGCCACATTCTGGTGGTATATGTTTACATTATAGGAGGGTGGGCTGAGCGACTGGCTATAGATCTACATATATATATATATATGTATCACACACAAAAGCTATCTTAAAAGAACAGTAAGGTTGCTAAGTCACTTGGTCAAAACTTAGGAAATGCCACAGTTAAGGTGGCCCTGTAAAAACTTAATTCAGCCCCCTTTTGTATATGCATTATTGTGATACAATCTTTTATTCTCCACTCTGGCAGAGGGGAGGCATCTGGTGGGTTAGAGCAGGGGGGCTGGGAGCCAGGACTCCTGGGTTCTATCCCTGGCTCTGGAAGGAGAGTGGGGTATAGTGGTTAGAGCAGGGCAGGTTGGGAGCCAGAACTCGTGAGTTCTATCCCTGGCTCTGTGGGAGGAGTGGTGTCTAGTGGTTAGAGCAGGGGAAGCTAGGCATCAGGATGCCTGGTTTCTAGTCCTGGCTCTGGACAGAAGTGTGCAGTAGCAGTTGGAACGGGAGGGGTTGGGGTTCTGTTCCACTTCATTTCTGTGCCTCAGTTTCACTTTCTGTAAAACTGGGATGATACTACTTACTCTCCTTGTTGCAGCACTCTGAAGGTAGATACATTTACATTATAGGCTGGGCTGGTGGCACCATCTATGGTTAAGGTTTCCCAACAAGACCCTATTTTCAGTTGCTTATAACTTTGCCAAACTTCAACTGTTCAGGCTGAAATTTCCCATGCTGGGCCTCTGCCTCAGGTTGTTTTGCTTTTTAAAGTTACCCTGAGGCACAACAACTAAAACAGTTTAGAATTTTCTGAGAATGAAATTAAGGAACAATACCTTGTTTTGCTCATGTTAAAAAAATAAATCTTTCCACAGTCTCTTTGAGAAGCTCTAGCACCTCCATGTTTTGGAGCAAGGACTTAAAATTTAGTGAGACAGCCACCCTGAGGTCAGGGAGGTGCCTTTTGCCACCACTGTGAAAAAAACCTAATTTTGAGCAAATTATAAGCGTCTTAAAAATCTCAGTTTGCACATGCTCAGTAGAGACTTTGAGTTTTACAACTAAAATCGCCAAAAATTCCATCCTCACTGAGCATGCTCCAGCCCCTCCTCACACCCCCTACATGTGACCAGACTGCACATGCACCAACCCTACGGAGCAACTGAGCATGCTCCAGCCCAAGGCTGCTGGAGCTGACCAGTACTTTCCCTTCAACTGTTCCTCCCAGCAACTAGGTGCGAAACGGAGAACACTATGTCTCCTGTGCTTTCTGTGGTCCCCCTGCTGGTTTCCAGCATGGAGGAGGAAGACACAGCAAGAGGGGTGCAGAGCTGGGCACAGTAGGAGGAGAGAAGAGATTCAGGGAGGGGGGAATGGGGCAGGTTCAGGGGCAACCTTAATTCAGCCCCCTTGTGCATTTGCATTATGATACAACCCAGGAGCGGTGCCAGGGTTTTTGCCACCCTAGGCGTCAGCGCTCCTCCTCTGAGCATTCAGCGGCGGGGGTCCTTCCGCTCCGCGTCTTCGGGGCACTTTGGCGGCGGGTCCCAGCGCGAGTGAAGGACCTGCCGCCGAATTTCCGCCGAAGACCCGGAGCGGAAGGACCCCCTGCCGCCGAATTTCCCCTGAGGGCAGCAAAATGCCGCCCCCCAAATCCTGCTGCCCTAGGCAACCGCCTAGGGTCGCCTAGTGGAAGTGCTGGCCCTGATACAACCTTAAGTACAGTAGTCCCCAAACTTTTCATCGCTGTTGCTCCCCCCCCACCCCGGGGGCCTGGAGCAGGGCCATAGCTGGGGACTGGCAGGGGCGGGGGCTGGCAGAGGAGCCCTGGGGGCAGGGCCAGGAGTGGAGCTGGGTGGTGTCCTCTCCCCGCCCCCACTCTCCAGGGCTGGCCTGGGCCCCAGCCGCACCCCCCGAACATCTCTGCGCCCCCAAGGGGGGCACACACCACAGTTGGGGGATGGCTGCTTTAATGATATTTTAATGATATGATCACTGACTATTTCTCCACAGGATCCGCACCACTGTCAGTGAATGGGGAGTTCTTTACATCCTCCTGGGCATTTCCAGGGCACTTGGACTAATCGTATCCGAGTGCTTCGCAGTCATGAATGGATTTTTCCGCACCCAATCCCTGTGGGGAGGCACTAGCATCCCCATTGTACAGCTGGGGAACTGAGGGACAGAGACTTAGGGTACGTCTATACTTACCCGCTGGTTCGGCGGCAAGCAATCGATCTTCTGGGATCGATTTATCGCGTCTTGTCTAGACGCGATAAATCGATCCCGGAAGTGCTCGCCGTCGACGCCGGTAATCCTGCTCCGCGAGAGGAGTAGGCACAGTCGACGGGGGAGCCTGCCTGCCGCGTGTGGACCCGCAGTAAGTACCTTTAAGTTCGAACTAAGATACTTGGACTTCAGCTACGTTATTCACGTAGCTGAAGTTGCGTATCTTAGTTCGAACTGGGGGCTTAGTGTGGACCAGCCCTTAAGGCCAAAATTGTCTAGAAGTGTCTACTAATTCTGGATGCCCAATTTGCGATGGTTTTCCAGAGTGCTTAGCATTTCCATAGCTCTGTCTATGATCAAAGCCCAGCTGCCCTTGACCTCAGTCATGGCTGGGAGTGTGCAGCACCTCTGCAAATCAGACCCAAGGTCTCATAGACTTTAAGGTCAGAAGGGACCATTATGATCATCTAGTCTGACCTGCACATCGCAGGCCACAGAATCTCACCCACCCACTCCTGGATCAAACCCCTAACCTATGCCTGAGTTATTGAAGTCCTCAAATCGTGGTTTAAAGACCTCAAGGTGCAGAGAATCCTCCAGCAAGTGACCCGTACCCCACGCTGCAGAGGAAGGTGAAAAACCTCCAGGGCCTCTGCCAATCTGCCCTGGAGGAAAATTCCTTCCCGACCCCAAATATGGCGATCACTTAAACCCTGAGCATGTGGGCAAGACTCACCAGCCAGCACCCAGGAAAGAATTCTCTGTAGTAACTCAGATCCCACCCCATCTAACATCCCATCACAGACCATTGGGCATATTTACCTGCTAATAGTCAAAGATCAATTAATTGCCAAAATTAGGCTATCCCATCATACCATCCCCTCCATAAACGTATCAAGCTTAGTCTTGAAGCCAGATATGGTCTTTTGCCCCCACTACTCCCCTTGGAAGGCTGTTCCAAAACTTCACTCCTCTAATGGTTAGAAACCTTCGTCTAATTTCAAGTCTAAACTTCCTAATGTTCAGTTTATATCCATTTGTTCTTGTGTCCACATTGGTACTAAGCTTAAATAATTCCTCTCCCTCCCTGATATTTATCCCTCTGATATATTTATAAAGAGCAATCATATCTCCCCTCAGCCTTCTTTTGGTTAGGCTAAACAAGCCAAGCTCTTTGAGTCTCCTTTCACATGACAGGTTTTCCATTCCTCGGATCAACCTAGTAGCCCTTCTCTGTACCTGTTCCAGTTTGAATTCATCCTTCTTAAACATGGGAGACCAGAACTGCACACAATATTCCAGATGAGGTCTCACCAGTGCCTTGTATAACGGTACTAACACCTCCTTATCTTTACTGGAAATACCTCGCCTGATGCATCCCAAGACCGCATTAGCTTTTTTAACGGCCATATGACATTGGCGGCTCATAGTCATCTTGTGATCAACCAATATTCCGAGATCCTTCTCCTCTTCTGTTACTTCCAACTGATGTGTCCCCAATTTATAACCAAAATTCTTGTTATTAATCCCTAAATGCATGACCTTGCACTTTTCACTATTAAATTTCATCCTATTACTATTACTCCGGTTCACAAGGTCATCCAGATCTTCCTGTATGATATCCCGGTCCTTCTCTGTATTGGCAATACCTCCCAGCTTTGTGTCATCCGCAAACTTTATTAGCACATTCCCACTTTTTGTGCCAAGGTCAGTAATAAAAAGATTAAATAAGATTGGTGCCAAAACCGATCCCTGAGGAACTCCACTAGTAACCTCCTTCCAGCCTGACAGTTCACCTTTCAGTATGACCCATTGTAGTCTCCCCTTTAACCAGTTCCTTATCCACCTTTCAATTTTCATATTGATCCCCATCTTTTCCAATTTAGCTAATAATTCCCCATGTGGAACCGTATCAAATGCCTTACTGAAATCGAGGTAAATTAGATCCACTGCGTTTCCTTTGTCTAAAAAATCTGCTACCTTCTCAAAGAAGGAGATCAGGTTGGTTTGGCACAATCTACCTTTTGTGAAACCATGTCTCAAATCAGACACCCGGAAAATGAGAAACCCGGAGTTAGTGACCCCCTAGGAGAACGACGGGTTAAGTGGCTTACATCACATAGGCAGAGGTAGGGGTAGAATCCAGTTCTCCAGGGCAGCATTCACACCACAAGACCCTCTGTTCTTTTCCTTCAGTCCCCTGCCTCATGCTCTATAAACCTTCCAATCCCCCGTAATTAATTGGAGCCTGGACATAGTGGTTGAGGGGGAGGGCCTTTAGTTTTGCGTAGGCCTAAACACACCCTTCAAATAGTGCACACCTTCCAACTTCTGCCATCAATGAGGCCAGGGGTCCTACAGACAGCAGCCTCTATCACTACACAACCCTGATTCATCCCTGAGCAGGTCCAATCTGGGCATTGAAAGACCGGGTACAAATTGTCTGTGATCATGGAATTAAAGATCCTAATGCATATACACAAGGGGACTGAATTAAGATTACACAGGCAACCTTAATACTGGTATTTCCTAACTTTTTGAGGGTTTGATTCTGGAAACATAAAGTTCTTTTAGTGTAGTTTGAATTTTCTGTAACATTTTTGTTTGGTTTCTCTACGTACAGTGTATTTCTAATCAAAAGCCTTTGAGATTGTACTCCTGCTAAAAGCTGCCCTTGGAATCTTTCTTTGTTGACACATCTTTTAAACAAGTTTTCTATCCATGCAAAATTTACTAGTGAGGTTTATCTTGAATAGATTTGTAGTAACAAATAAATTGGGGGGGGGATGTATTTCTGATCATTTTTTGCCATTTTTCATCGTAACTGAACTTTTATGAACCAGTGGATAATTGTTAAGTGCTGCACAGATACATCATATGCTCATGCAGCTAAAAGTTATGTGCCGTACACATAAGCTTGATGGGCCATGTGTGTAAAAGCACAATGGGTGTGTGCTTGTAAAATAGACACACTCTGTGTGCATAAGCATGTGTACAAATAAGCCTGATTCATAGATTCTAGGGCCATTATCTAGTCTGATCTGGCTAGAACTGGCCAGAGAATCTTACCCAGTAATTTTTCCATCAGTCCCATAACTTCTTGTTAGAGCGATAGCAGAGCTTTTAAAAAGACTTCCAGTCTTGACCCAAAGACTGCAAGTAAAGGACAGTCTGTCCCATCCCTAGGTCAGCTGTTCCAACAGTTAATTCTGCTCACTGTTAAAATGTGTGCCTTATTTCTAGCCTAAACTTGCCTTGTTTCAACCCCTGAATCTCATTCTGCCTTTTTCTACTGGATCAAAGAGCCCTCTCTTGTCAGAAATCTCCTCCTTCTAGAGGAGGTCCTTACAAACCATGATTAAGTCACCTCTTAGCCTTTGTTGGATAAGTGAGATAGATGCAGCTCCTTTAGTCTCTCGCTCTGGGGCGGGATTTCCTAACTAAGGATCATTCTCATGAGAACTGGTCAGGAACTTTATGACAAAACAGGTTTTCTTCAGAAAATGCCAACTGGCCAAAACCAAAACTTTTCATGGGAATGAACGAGTAACAACACATTTTTTGTTGAGAGAGTTTTCTCAGGTCCAGGATGGAATTTCTGACCAGAACCAGAAAAAGATCCGCCCCAGAAAAGCCAAGAGCCTGGCGGGGTGGGCAGTCACCTGGGATGTTGGAGAATGACAGAGCAGAGACTTGAACTGGGGTCATCTATTTTGCAGGCAAGTGTCTTAACCCCCAGACTACTGGGTATTCTGGGGCAAAGATTTCTCTCCATGAAACACTTTGAAAGGTCTTGGTTTTGTCTCAATGCGGAATGGGAAATTTTTTGAAATCTTGAGAAGTTTTGCAGGACAGGAAATATTTCCCGTCCACCTCTTCTCTCGTAGCTCTTTTCTGAACCTTTTCAAGTTGTCAGCATCTCTTTTTTAAGTGTGGACCTCTGAACTGGACCCAATACCAGGAATGAGCTCATAAATGCCATACATTGAGATAATTCCATCTCCAACTTGACATTCCACTACTGATACTGATGGGTCATGCACATAAACCTGATGGACTGTGTGCACCTGGGAAGTATTAGCACCATTGTATAAGGCATTGGGAAGACTTCATCTGGAATACTGTGTCCAATTCTGGTTACCCCTGCTCAGGAAAGATCAGTTCAAACTGGAACAGGTGCAGAAGATGGGTGTGAGGATGATCAGGGGCAATGGAGCCTATCTTATGAGCAGAGACTGAAAGAGCTTAGTTTCTTTAGCTTAAAACGCAGGATGAGAGGGGATATGATTGCCCTCTGTAGATGCATCAAGGACTAGACATCAGGGAGGGGGAGGAGATATTGAAGTTAAAGGACAATATTGGCACCGAAACAAATGGGGATAAAATGGACATGAACAAATTTAGGCTGGAAATTAGCAGGAGTTTTCTAGGGGAGTGACGTTTAGGAAGGAATGAGGGCAAACAACCTAACTAGTGTTAGATGGAGCTTAATATATTTATGACCGGAAGTATAGGACATGGTGGCCTGTGATAGCAGGGACTGGACTCAATGACCCAGGAGGTCCTGTCCAGTCCTACGCCCCCTAGATGGGATGGACTATATGCAATTAAGCTTGAGGGACTATGTGAACATATAAGATTTCTCTGTCAGGGTCTATGCTATTCCATCTGATTTTACCCTACAATGAGAAAGAGGTTTGTTGATGTCCTATTGCTGATGAATAAAATAATCTGTCATCAGGGGCTCTCCTACTAAAATTACATTTTAATTTAAATGAAAAATCACAAAAGAAACACATTTTGTTTCCAAAAATTTCTGGGAATTATTCAAATTTTTTAATTTCATTTCAAATGCAAACATTTTGTTTCTTTTTGTTTTTTTACTCCTCCCCTTTTTTCCATTTTTCCAGTAGAAGAGGAACAGAAAGGGCTGAAATAACCAAATGGGAAAAAATGGCCTCCAAACAAAATAACCTTTTTAAACAGTTTTCAGTTAGGTTAGTTTCAAACATTTTTCCTAAACTACCCAAATAATTTTGACCAAAGCAAAAATTATCCATGGAAATTTCTAGTTTGGTCAAAAAGACATTTACGATTAAATGGGTTGGCTCTATTCTCCCTTTTACTCCCTTCATAGATCAATTCCAACCTTTTGCCCAGCATCCAACCCCATGCTTAAGCTTTAATAAAAACCTAAGAAATTAAGTCACAGAAAACTTTATTGTAAAGCAATTAGAGTTGATGAAACCAGCCCAGTTAAACCATCAGATGTATGCAGAGCTGACGCTGTGATGTATTAGAAAGAGCAGGTCACTTACCAGCCAGAGAAGCATCTTGCCTTTGCGCGTCAGTCACTGTGGACAGAATCAAAAAAGACGGAGAAGACCCATTGAATCCCCTTCTACTACAGCCTGCTAGTCCCAGGACAGGATTGTCCCTACACTCTGCTAGTACCCCGGGGTTTATACAACCAGCCCAACTCTGTATCCCAACTACAAGCAATCATTGCTAGGCACTGACTGAACAAGCCGCATTTGCAGAGCCACTCACCATCCTAAAAAGTCCCTGGCCTTCCAGGCGTCGATGACCTCGGCAATGTTCCCCACGATTTTCCCGCTGGGCAGCCGCAGGTCATCGGAGACGTCGCCGTTGAAGTTCCCGCAGGGTGCACACAGCTTGTTAGCCAGGCTCTCGCCCACCTTCAGCGTCACCTCCCCACTGGGGCTGAACAGAACTTGCATCCCCGAGGCCTGGACCACGGCCACGCCGCCCTGAGATTCGATCACAGACACAGCATCGGAGACGTTTGCCAGGAGCTGCACTGAGCGCCCATTCACCTGGAAAGCACAGATGGGGAGGTCAGGGGAGAGCTGGGGGATGTGGGAGTCAGTGAGATGGGAGCAGCAGGGACTGAGCTAGGGTCCATGGGCCCCGTTACAAGTCAATGGGGTCTTGAGTCCATGGACCATGTTACAAGTCAATGGGGTCTAGAATAAGATCTAGTGGATGCAGCTGCAGGGGGACTCCTGGGCTCTGTTCTGGGTTCTGGGAGGGGTCTGGTGGTTCGAGCAAGGAGAGCTTGTAGTCAGGACTCCTGGGTTCTATTCCCAACTGCTCAGCTGACTCCCTATTTGACCTTGGCAAGACATTTGATCACTTTATGCCTGAGTTTCTGGGGATACTAAGGCCTGTCTCATTCAATGGTCAAAGCAGATTGAAACCATAGTGGGAGATCTCCTTGCATTCTCCGAGAGCAATGGGGAAGGGTACTTTCATAGAATCATAGACTATCAGGGTTGGAATGGACCTCAGCAGGTCATCTAGTCCAACCCCCTGCTCAAAGAGCTAGAGAGAGAGAGGGCCAAGTCCTTTTCTTTCAGCAGACATAGGGATCTCTATTTTCTAGAGCTGAGAGGGAAATTGTTTTCCCATCCCATGAAAATAATTTAGATTTTGACATTTTTTGCCATCCTCAAATGGGAAGAAAAGTCAAAATGTTGAAAAAAAACTGATAATCTGAAATTTGTTTTGGATCAGATCAAGTGAAATGTTTCATTTCCATAACTTTGAAATGATTCGTTTTGATTTTGATTTTTAAAAATGTTTAAACTTTTTTGTTTTTATAAATTAACTAACATTTCTAAATGAGACGTTGTTTTGAACTGAAAACCGAAACTTGTCATTTAGAAAAGGTCAAAATGGGACATTTCAACAATTTCTTTACGAATTTTTCAACAGTTTTTTGAATTGGGAGATTTATTGAAATTGACCCTCCCAAACAGATTCGGTTTTGACAAATTGATATTTCCTGATGAAAAAAAAAATTGTCTGAAAATTCCCAACAAGCGCTGGTATTTTCCCCCTCCTGCCCCTTACTTTAGTCCCAGGTAGGGGTTATGGGGATTAATTCACTAATATTTATCAAGGCCTTGGAGACACTAGATCAGAGTGAAGGATTTTTCACTTGGGCTCCAACTGATGTAGAAAGCTTTTGCCCCCTTGGCTCAGCATGTTCCAACTCGGCCCCCTCTTACCCAGGTCTCCATGTTATTGTTCACAGTGATAAGAGCGTCTCGGAAAAAAACAAAGATGACCGCACAAGCTGGTATTCCGTCATTGGTGCATTCGCTGATGTCTACCACCACCTTGAACCAGGCAGGAGAGCTCTCGTCACAGAGCGAGGCCACTTTGTACGTCCCACTGTAGAGGAGTTTCCCCTTGGCACCATCAAAGGTGGTGAGGTAAGCACCCGGAGAGACCATGCACCGGCCTTCCTGCTTCACGCATCCATGCATCCCATCCCTGAGCACGCAGATCTCGCCAGTGGCACAGCTGTTTTTCTCACAGATGAGCCCACCTGATGGGTGGCAAGTGCATTTCTCTGAGCAGTCACTGGAGATGACATTCTCCCTGGACTGAGGGAAATTCCAAAATAAACAACTTTCTAAAACTTTCTGTTAGGTCAGATATTAGCCTCCAAAGATCAACAGCAACAGTGTCAGAATACCTAGGGAAACTCTCACCAAGAGGAGACTAAAGACCAGATGGGGAAAGACAAAGGATGACAATAATCACCAAATAAAGAACAGAAAGACAAAGGCAATGACCCAAGAAACAAGGAGAAGATACAGGACAATGGTGAGGATCAAAGAAACACTGAAACTTTAAATGATGATAATGTCAACCAAAGAAGATACCAATCAAAGAAAGAAGGAAAAGACAAAGGATGTCAGTGGTGACCCAATAAAGAAGGAAAAGACAAAAGACAATGGACATGACTCAAGAAACAAGGACAATTATTTTGTATTTATTGTGGTAGTGCTTAGGGGCCAGTCAAGAATGAGGCCTCATTGTGCCAGACACTGTACAAACATACAATGAGAGAGCCCACGCCCCATTTAAATAGACAAGGCAGGCAAAGTACAGGGGAACATATAAAGGATAAGCATGATGACCAAAGAAAGAAGGAAAAGATAACAGAAGAAGGTGCTGACCAACTACAGTCAAGAAGGAGGGCAACAATGACAGATCATGATGACAGGCCACGGAAATGACATCTGAACAGAATGAGAACCATAAACGAAAATCAAAGACCAGGAAATGAGGATGGAAAAATGAAACCTAGGTCGGTCATACTAATGGACTCCATTCTCTATTTGTGGAGTTCACTGGAAACTCTTAGAAAACTCATACACTTTTTACCAATTCTGCCCTGTTATTCTAAGGCTCTGAAGGCACCAATTGCACAGAACAGCCAGGACCCACCTTGATGTAGCGTCCATCGTGCATGCAGCCGCACCTGTCCATGGACATGCACCCGTCCCCATCGAACATGTAGCCAGTGTTGCACTGGCAGCCTTCAAAGCATTTCTGGGTGCACTGAGCAGGGGCAGACAAGCCAGCACAAGTGAAATCACAGGACTTGGTGCACAGCTCATAGTGGCTGTTGAGTGGGCAGGCAAGGGCTGGAGAGAGAGAAGCAAGAGAGAAAGAGGATGGAGTGAAGGTTTAAAAATAATTTCCACTGGAGACATAGTTACATTGTCTAGTACAGTGCCACCTAGCTCAGAGCTGGGTGCTGCGGTGGGTTGACTCAGTGGTGGGATCACCTCAGATATGGCTTAACCGTAGCATTTACTGCAGTGCAGTGTCCCAGAGCACCAGACATTGGAGTCAGAGCCAGAGGACAGTGTTTCCCACATTGGGTCACCGATGTTCTTCCAGTCCTGACCCAAAGACCCATGGAGATCTGACCCAAGGGTGGTCTGGCTGGACAAAACCAATCAAAAACACAGGTGCGTAAATTGCAATCAGGCATGCTGCAGATGATGTGGCTACAGAGGGGCCACAAACACTCCAAGATATAATAAACCTGAGCTCTAAGTTGCCATCAGGAAAAAAAAATCCCTTGGGGGCTAATGGGCTTGAAATGAAGCCAATGGAAAGACCAGGGCTGTAGGTTGCTCTGTAAACTCACGGCAGAAGGAGGCTGTTCTCCAGGCTCTGATCTTGGCCCCAGTTGTCTGGCATGCGGCCGCGTAGGCCTGGAGGCTCTGGCAGAGGGTCTCTCCCGTCCCGTTGGTAGCACACATGTCGTGGAGACAGTGGTTGAAGTACGTGGCAGGGCTGACCAGCGAGTGACAATCTCTGAAGGGACCTGAGGTGGCTCTGATCAGCCCACAGGAGCTCTCGGACTGGTACGGTGCTGTCTGGGCCCCATCACAGATGGGACATCTCTCACTGCAGCCATCGGAGCACATGGCACCATCAACAGGCACCTTCCAGGAGGCGACAAACTCTCTCAAACTTTGAGTGCTCTTTCCATTGGGCAGCAGGAAGTCATCATTTTTGTCACCATTGAAATTGCCAGCTAGACCGCACATGTGTCCCTTGTAGGTGCTGGGGATGGACACTAGGAGGTAGGAGGCAGTGTCATAAAAGACTTGGAGGCCAGAGGCAGACTGGACAATGATGTTGTTCCCTTCCTGGTTGATCCGAAGTTTTCCGTCGTCCATAGTCAGTGGGAGGGTGTAGAGCTCTCCACCCACCTGTGCCAATGAGAGGGAAATTCACCCGTCACTAGTGGGGACTCAGCAGCGGTGTCCTGGTTACACACACACACACACACACACACACACACACACACACACACACACACACAGGCATGCACACACACAGGCATGCACACGTCAGGATCACAAATGGTGTGAGTCACTCACTTGGCTTCAATGAGACTAATCTCAAGCAGGGACTTACCGCCACCTTCCACTTCCTTCCCCTCTCCAGAGAGATGGTGTAACCATGCACGGAGACCGCCACCGCCCGCGTCTGAGCCACACGGCCACCGCCGGTGCTCTCGTGCTCAACCACCACGGAAAATTCCACCAGCCGGGGGTCACTGCTGCAGACCTTGGCTAAGGTGTAAGCGCAGGAGCCCTGGATGTCAAAGGCCTGTCCATCAAATGAGATGTAGTGAGGGTCACCAGAGACTATGCTGGTTCCATAGTCCATGGGGTGGCAGCCCAGGACTCCGTTCTCCACCCTGCACTCCTCATTGGCTCCGCAGGAGGCTGCCTGGCACTCGACGACCCCGTTGCCTTGGCACCGGCACCGCTTCTGGCAGGAAGCGCTGGTGTAGAACTCCTCTCCCTTCTGGTAGTACCTGCCCTCGTGCACACAGCCACACTGCACGATGGGGACGCACCGGTCTCCGCTGAGGATGAATCCGGTGTCGCAGAAACACCCTTCCACACAGGGCTCCTCGCATGTGTCTGGAGCCGAGGGCCTGTGGCAGGTGGCAGGACAGCTGCTCCCACAGAACTCGTAGTGAGAGTTCCGGGGACAGGTGAGACCTGCAGGAAACATTGGATTGAGCATGCAGATCTCTGTTAACACAAAGAAGTCTGGGAAAAGACGTGATGCCTACTGCTCTGGGAGGGCAGTGGGGTCTGGTGGGTTAGAGCAGGGGGGCTGGGAGCCAGGACACCTAAGGTCTCTCCCCAGCTTTGGGAGTGGAGCAGAGTCTAATGGTTAGAGCAGGGTGCAGTCAACAACAACAGCAACAATAATATCAGTTTCTAGCCAAAACTTGTTAAATGGCGCTAAGGCTGAGAATACATATCAGTAATTTAAGGTAAAATGCATTACAGGGGTGTTGCAATTATCCTACCACCAGGCATTGTAAACCCAGGAAATTGAGAGTTAAAGTTAAACTGAAAAGCAACCCAAAGGTGCGGAGGCATGGAAATGAACAGTTAGGACAACCAAAGTGCTTTAACTCTGCCTCTTCATGACACCATGAAATCACCATATGCCTAGCCAGTTATTGTCATGTGGCTGTGGTCCTCTACTAGATTTATCTGATTTTTGAAGTCACAGTCAATGTTTTCTCTAACGCTGGGCAGAAAACAATTTTATCCCTCCCACAAGAGTTTGAGATTCTGAATTTTGGCCCTTTTTGAAATGGTGCAAAAAGCTGAAATCTTTAGCATTGTCACAGTGCAATAATCTGAAACCAGTTCTTATCCAGTCACTCGAAAGATGCTGCTTTGACCATTTCAAAATGTTTCATTTAGATTTTGACCTTTTTAAAAAAATAAACATTTTTAGGTTTTTCAGTATAAGATTTCAGAACAAAAAGTCATTTTGACTCAAGAAAATAAAAGTTTTGATTTCAAAAATGTTAAAACAAGATGTTTTGACAATTTCAACACTCTGCTTCTTTTCTTTTTCTCAAATAGTTTTGGTTTTGACAAACTGACATTTTCCAACAAACAAACATTTTTGGGGGGAAATTCCTGACTAGTTTTATTTTTTCCCCTTCTCTTGATGTCGTGGGGTGAAGGACTGTCAGGCATGAGATTTTGGGGTTTTTTGGACTTGTGTTAGCTCAAAACTGCTGGAGGTTTTGATTTATCCAGGAGGTCAAACTGCCATATTAGCAAGAGAGATCAAAGCATTGGACACATCTAAGAATTAAGAGACTTCCTTAGAATAGGTTAAAATTCTTCATTCAAAACTTGATTTGGATGAAACAGTGTTGTTGTTGTTTTTCTTGAAACCAAAAGCTTTCAGAAAAAGCTTTCAGTTTTTTAAAATTCTCCAATTTTTCATTAAAATTGAAAATGTTGAAAGTGTTGACAATTCAAATAGTCAGATCTTTGATTTCCCTGTTTTGCCAGTGAATGCAGTACAAGGAATAATGTCTAACTTGGTGTCTCCCCCACCCCCCATTTTTCTCATTTTTCCTTATTCCACTTTTCAAAACTTGCTCTACTTTGAAAAAAGAGAAAAAAATGAAACTCTGACTCTTGAGAAGTTTTGAAATTTTCAGAGTAATAAAAGGGGGGAAAAAGAAAACAAGAAAAGTGGAGAAAAACAACCTGGATATAATTCATTTAATTGCACTGTGACTAAAAACAGAGAACAAAAGGAGATCAAGAAAGAAGGAAAAATGAAATTTTGAAATGTCTAAAATTAGAAATTTTGAAATGTCCAAAATTCTAATAAAAATCACAAAGAAAATTGGAAAAATGGAAAATTGTTACATTATGAGCCCTGCAAAATGCAAACAAACTTGAATATTTAGGAATTTTTTATTAAATGTCCCCACTCCCCCTGTTTTTTGAAACGCTTTGCCTATGACATATGGGTGAGCAGTTCTGATTCTATCCAGCAGAGGATGCTGGTGCATGTGCTCGCTGGCCAGTTTGTGATTGTATTAAACTTACAGCAACATGTTCAGAAAGTGACACTTACTGCAGAATGAGGCCGATCTCCACTGCCCTATCCGGATGCCCCTGGCCTGGCAGGCTGTCACATAGGCACTGATTGCGCTGCACAAAGTATCACGATGACCCTTGTAGTGGCAGGTGTCAAAGACACAATCATCAAAGAACGGAGCTGGGTCGATGGCCCTGTGGCACTGTCTGAATGGCCCGTTCTGTCGGATGAGGACCCCACAGTACTGGTCTCCCTTGTAGGTTTGTTTCTGAGCCTCACTACAGACTGAGCAGTCCCCGGTGCAGCTAGACGAGCAACCCGGGACGTCACCAACCTTCCAGCTGTCAGCGAACTGAATCTCATCAGATGTCTGAGTTCCATCCTTCATGGTCAGATCGTCGCTGGGGTCCTGATTGGCATTGCCACAGAGGCCGCAGACAGCGTTGGCGTACGTATTGGGTATGATGACCCTGGCGTAGCTGTACCAGTCGAAGCTCACTCTCAGGTCGAAGTCGGTCTTGATGAAACCATGAACGCCACTGATGTAGGCCTTGAACTTGTGCTGGTGGGAGAAGGGCAGGTCCACGAAAACACCATCCACCTGGAAAAGACATGGCGTGGACCGTCAATGGTCTATTCCTGCCTGCATGGAGCTTGCAATACTTCCACATACCCTTAGATGGAGCAGCCTGGACCACCTACCTCCAGAACTGAATGTTCCATAAAACTCTTTGCACAGGGAGCCCCAAGAAGCTTATCTAGGAGCCTGCATAGAACCAACCACATTTTCTTTTTTTAACTTCACAGGACGGGGATGGATTGTTCTACATGTCCACGGAAGGTAGGATAAAAAGCAATGGGCTTAATCTGGAGCAGGGAGATTGAGGTTAGATATTAGGTGTTAAGCTCTACAATAGGATTCCAAGGGACGTCATGGAGCCCCCGTCACTGGAGGTGCAACACTGGCAGATCATGCCAAGGTCCCCAAGCCTCAGTTGAATACTGACACATATGTAGCTTATAATTCTATCACCTCTTTTACCAACACTAAGGTGCCACCAGACTCCTTGTTATATGTAGCTGGAATCAGTCTGGGTCACCAGAGTGTTGGTGTTGGTAAAAGAGGTGATAGAATTATAAGAATGTGTTGAGTATTTAAACTCTATTGAATTCTTGTGAGTTGCTGCCTGCGTTAATCTCACCTATAGCATCTATAGCCCATATTGTAAGGCAATATTTGAGCATTTGCAGTGTGAGCCTCTGTTACTGTGTAAATCACCAGACATGAGAGAGACATTAACTAGTGTGAAGTGCTGGTCTCCAACAAAAGGTGCTGGCCAACAGGGAAGGCCCATGGATACCACACGGACTATTGTGTAATGATTAAGAGAACAAAAGACTTTGTTGCTCTGCTCTTTGGCACCCGCCCTGCCCCCCCACTTCCCCCGAAGGTGAGTCATGCAAATGGATTCTTCCCATCAGCTGAATCTGTAAAGGAGGTTGGGGATAAAACCCCCTGAAAAGAAGGACCTGTATCTTTATGCTGCTTGGACTCTGGGGGGCAAGGTTGACTAGGTATAAGCAAGAGATCCCCAGTGCTTAGCCTGGGTTCGCTTAGCCTAGAGGACATAGAGCTTGCTTATTACAACAGCTTCTAATACCTTTTGAAATTTAAGATTGTAACTCGTTGTATCTATGTTTTCCTGCTTTAACCTTATCAATAACTCCCTAGTTTCCTTTATAATAAGTCTTTAGATACTTTATTATAGGATTGGCTACCTGGGATAAGTGACAGGTCCTTTGGGAGTGGCAGTAGCCTGAATGTGGTTGTGATTTTTGGTGTAAGGGACCATCTATCACAAGGTAGCAGACAGACTGGAGTACCCACGGGGACTGGCTGTGACTCCATGGTTAAGCTGTTGTAGTGTGTGAGTTTACACTTGATGGGTGAAATCTAAGTACAGAACTCACAACCAGTTTGTGGTCTGTGCCCTGGTTCTTAGCAGTCTGCCTGAGGTTGGTACTCATGTTCTTGAGCCACTGCAGCACAGCTTGGCACCAGCTACTGGATATTGATAGAAACAACAGAGAAATGGAGAGAGCTGAAACCTAGGAGCTCATTTGGGAAGTCTAATAGAAATAATAGGGCTGTCTTCCTCTCGTGAACCCTCAAATAGGGTATAACAACTGAGGGCACCATTTGGGACCTCAGAGTTTGCTGAAACGATGTGGCTAGCCTCTCCTCTACTCCAGGGTGTCAGGGCAAAGACAGAATTTTGCTGATGGCACAAGGGCTGCAGAACTCAGGAGCTTGGACATTTGGATCAAACACTCGGGTAGATTCTCCTCTGAGTGTTAACAGCAGTGTTCGGCGGCTGAATCGAAAAAACACCCCCCAAATTCAATTGGTTTTAAACCGCAACTGAACTGTCCAGGTTTTCTCACCGAAACGAACCCCCAGCATGTTTGATCAGGTTGAACAAAACATTTGGAACATCATTTCAAAATGACACTTTGAAACAAAAGGTTGACTCAGATGGACCTCTCGAGGTCCCACTCAGCCCCACATTTCAATGACTCTATGACAGTGGCAGTGGGGCTGAGCAACCTGAAACAAAGGGGACCAAACGTGACAATAAAAAAGAAAGGAAGATGAAAAACAAAGTGGATCCAGTTTGCATTTCTAGTGCCCGTCAAACATTTTTTCAAAAACCAAATCATTCCACCCTAAATTTAGTCATTTTCATGAATTTCTTCCCACCGAAAATAGGTCATTTTTCAACCAAATATTTGTATGTGAAAATATTCAACTAGTTCAAACTCTGGTATGGGAAGATGGAAACCACCTGGGTTGTGTTTCCTGGATATAGACTAGACAGCAAGTTTTCAGCCCTGCAAGCGATCTCAATAGTGCCTCTGCATCCCTACCTGCATCTTGCGTGGATGATCCTGGCTCATGCTGATGGTCACGTTGTAGACCTCTAAGGTCACCGTTTTGGTGAAGGACACAGCCTTACTGCCGCGGTTGTTGTTCTCCACTTTGACGTTGAACGGAATGAGTGTGGGGTCCTCAGAGCAGAGAGCCGCGAACTGGTAGATGCAGGTGCCTTGGAAATCATACTTCTTCCCATCGAAGGTGGTGTAGTGAGGGTCTCCAGAACCTATGCAGGTGGAGTAGGTAGTCGCCTTACAGCGGTGGGCACCGTTCACAATGACACACCGCTCATTGCTCTTGCAGCTGCTTTCCTGGCAAACCACCGTGCCTAGGCTGGGGTCACACCTGCATCGAGAGCGGCAGTTCTCATCGGCCCAGAACTCCTCTTTGGGTTTGTAGTAGTGGCCATTGTAGTCACATCCGCAGCTCCCCACGGGGACACACTGGCCGGCACTCAGGACATAACCATCGTCACACTGGCAGGTCTCCACGCAGGGCTCCCGGCAGGAGGAGGGGGCAGTTTGGTCAGAGCAGCTGGCTGGGCAGGCGTTCCCACAGGCCTCGTAGTGGCTGTTCTCAGGGCAGGGCAGGACTGTCAGGGGGTCAGAGAGGGGGAGATTGCAGTGAACTAAATAACCTGCCTAGAGACAGTGAGAGCTACAGACGGATTCGTTCATGTGAGCAGCACCCAGTGCATTATCCACCTTGCAGGATGCTGTACGAGCCAACAGGGATGGGCCAGGGAATTAATTCCCATATGCAGACAAGGAAAGGTCATGCACAATATTCACTGTTCTCTGCGTGTCTGCAGCCAAAGCTTCTGGCACTAGGAGCCAGGCAGATCTCAGCAGCTAAGGAGAAGCAGAGATTGGGTGTAAAAGTAACAGTGCTGTAGGAAGCAGTGCAGGGGGCTCAGTAGAGGGACATGGTGCCACAGGAAATAGTGGTGATAGGCTCACTAGCAGGCGCCGTGCTACAGAGGGCGGGGTGGGGGTTAAGTAGGGGGCGCTGTGCTTCAGGGGTCGGGGCAGAGGGTTCATTGGGGACACTGTGCTGCAGGGGTTGGTGCAGGGGGTTCAGTAGGGGGCGCTGTGATGCAGGGGTTGGTGCAGGGGGTTCAGTAGGGGGCGCTGTGATGCAGGGGTTGATGCAGGGGGTTCATTGGGGGTGCCGTGCTGCTGGGGGCAGGGCAGGGCAGGGGGTTCAGTCATGGGTGCTGTGCAGCAGGGGGTGGGGCAGGGGGTTCAGTAGGGGGCACTGTGCTGCAGGGGGTGGGGCAAGGAGTTCAGTAGCGGGCGCTGTGCTGAAGGGGGCGGGGCAGGGGGTTCAGTCGTGGGTGCCGTGCAGCAGGGGGTGGGGCAGGGAGTTCAGTAGCGGGCACTGTGGTGCAGGGGGTGGGGCAGGGGGTTCAATAGAGGGCACTGTGCTGCAGGGAGCGGGAGAGCCGTGCTGCAGGGGTTGATGCAGGGGGTTCAGTAGGGGGTGCCATGCTGCAGGGGGCGGGGCAGGCAGTTCAGTAGTGGGCGCCGTGCAGCAGGGAGTGGGGCAGGGGGTTCAGTAGGGGGTGCCATGCTGCAGGGGGCGGGACATGGGTTCAGTAGGGGGCGCCGTGCTGCAGGAGGTGAGGAAGGGGGTTCAGTAGTGGGCACCATGCTGCAGGGAGCAGGGTGGAAGCTCAGAAGAAGGTGCTCTCCCCTCAGTGTCAATCGTGACCCCAATGCCCCAGGATCCTGCACATTCCCTCCCCACACTCACATCCCTCCCCATCCCTCCCATCAACAGGGGGAAACGACAGACTAGCCCTGTTCCTCCCATATCAATAAGGAAAACAAGATGCTGCTCTCACCACAGCCGGAGGGCGTCCTCCAGTCGTAGACAGTGACCGCGTGCTCCCGGCAGGCGTCCGCGTAGGCCTCCAGCGCCTGGCACAGGATGCTCTTGTCGCCCTCATTCAGACACACGTTGTGGACACAGCTGTGGAAGAACTCGTCGGGGCTCACTCTGGGGTGACACTCTCTGAAGGGTCCTCCTGGCGCTTTGCTGATCCCCCCGCAGTGACTGTCCCCCCCGTAGAGCTGCCTCTTGCTCTCCTCACACACTGGACATTTCCCCTGGCAGGAATCCCTGCAGGAGGGGTCTGAGTCCTCCACTCTCCAGCTATCAAGCCAGGCCAGGACGGAAGAGGCTTTGGTGCCATTGGAGAGCATCTCTTCATCGTCAGTGTCACCATTGAAGTTCCCACACAGCCCGCAAGTGCTCCCAAAATAGCTGCTGGCGAGAGACACGATCACAGCCCAATCGCTGTCATACCGCACCTGGAGCCCAAAATCCGTCTGCAGGACGGGACGTCTCTCGCTCTGGGAGAGCTTGATTTTCCCAGCCTCCAGGGTGACCGGCAGGCGGACGCTCTTGTCGTTTAACTAACGAAAGAGAAGGGGGAAGAAACGGAGGCATTATTGCTCTTTCCACGACACCCGCTCTTACTGCCACTGTGAGCTCTCTGGGTAACGATTCACTGCCATAAATATAAAAAAAAAAAAAAAAAAAGAAAAAAGACAAGGGAAATTCACTGCCAAAAAACTTTGGCAATGCAGGGTTAAGATTACCCAGCACTGCCTTGCGCCCTTCCAGAATCTAGACTGTGGCTAAATTTAAACGTCTCAAAACCAGGACATAAGAAGTTAAAGTAATGGTCACTAGTTCTTACATCATGCTTTTTCATTAGTAGATCTTCAAGTGCATTTCGAAGGGGGTCTGTATCATAATCCCCATTTTACAGAAGGGAAAACTGGATCACATAGCAGAGAAGTGACTCACTCACCATCACTCAGCAGGTCAGCAGGCAATGCCGGCAATAACACTCAGGTCTTTTGAATGCTTTAGCCACTCGGCCACACTGCTTTGCCCAGCCTGGAACTGGGAGCTGGACCCCACCTGAGGTCAGATTCAACCAGGTAAGCTCAATTTAGGGCAATTCAGTACCATAGTTTGAGCCGCGGGTGTGCATGAAAACACGACACAAGGAGAGGCATAACAAAGAGACCCGCCCTTTGGTTCTGGAATCCCTCTGCACAGATCTGGTCGCCTCATCTCAATAAAGTTATATTGGAATTGGGAAAGGTGCAGAGAAGGGAAACAAAAACAATTAGGGATGTGGAACAGCTTCTACTGGAGGAGAGATTAAAAGACTGGGACTGTTCAGCTTGGAAAAGAGAAGACTAAGGAGGGATATGGTACAGGTGTATAAAATCCTGACTGGTGTGGAGAAAGTGAGTAAAGTGTTCTTTACCCCTTCAGATAACACAAAAACTGAGGGTCACCTGATTAAATTAATAGGCAGCAGGTTTAATGCAAATAAGAGGAAGTACCTCTTCACACAACAAAGTTAATGTGTGGAACTTGTTGCCAGGGGATGTTATGAAGTCCAAAAATATAACTGGGTTCAAAAAAGAATCTGCTAAGTTCATGAAGGATAGGGCCATCAGTGGCTATTAGCCATGCAGGTCAGGGACGCAGCCCTATCCTCCAGTGTCCCTAAACCTCAAACTGCCAGAAGCATCTGGCACTGGTCACTGTCAGAGACAGGATACCAATATAGGTGGACCATTAGTCTGACACAGTATGGCTGTTCTTATGGACAAACTACTCAAAATTCACACCCCAGCCTTGAAAAAACATACTCATTTTCAAGACAATCTGAACATGCATGTGGAGTCTAGAGAACTTTGAAACATTAGAAATGTGACATTTCCGAATCAAAATGTTTGGGAACTTTCGTTGCATGAAAATTTTCATATTTCAACTTCATCTCGATTTGCAATGACAGCAAACATTAAAACATCCAGCCTTTCCACGAGGGACTGAAATGCTGATTTTTGCTCAGCTGTCTCCACTTCTGCAGTTTTTCACTCCCCTGCAGTTTGGGTGGAGGGCTACTTACAGAACAACACTGTATTATATGTAGAATAGGATGAGTAGCTGATTTTTCAGTTTGGTGCCGGCTGCAAAAAAGAAAAAGTGGTTCGGATTGAACTGAGTCTGAACTTTTGGGGAATTGCTAAGATGCATTTGGGGCCTGTTGTAGAGGTAGGATTTGAACCCGGGTCTTTTCTTTCCCAGCTGAGAACCCTAAAGAGTGGGCTAAAAACTGGCCATGCAGCAACTCCTTCAGCCATTTTGTGACTGGCTAAAACTGCCTGTGTCAAATTCATGACTAGTTTTGGATTGACTGAAACTGCCTCTTTTGTTCAATAAAGCATTTATCCGAAAAAATATGCCCAGTTCTAATTAGAAGTGAAAAAGTGAACCGAGCCAGACAACTCACCCTGACTTCTCCACTCTCTCCCTTGTAGATGGAGATGTTGTAGCCATAGACATGGATTGTGGTCAACCCAAGGTTGGAACTGTCCTGTTCCCCCATGTTGCTGTTTTTCTCCTCAATGGTGAAGGGCTCCAGGGTGGGGTCATGGCCACAGTACTTGGTGATGGTATAGGTGCAGGTGTCTTGGACATCCATGGTCTGACCATCAAAGGTGTAGTACTGGGAGGTCAGGGACCCCTGGCAGGTTCCCATGTAGTCATAGAAACATATTGCCTGACCGTTCTTAATCCTACATGTTTCCTTCTCCCGGCAATTCAGTGTTCTGCATGGATCTGAAAAAACCCATAATCTCCAATGGATTTTGCTGGGGAGTGAGGTCTGACATGGCCCCTGTGTTCAACAGAACCAGCTGGGGTGCCAGGCATGGGATGGCCAACAGAACCCAAGGGCTGATCCAGATGGAACTGAGTACCTGCAGCTCCCACTAACTCATAGACTTCAAGGCCAGAAGGGATCATCATGATCATCTAGTCCGACCTCCTGCACATCACAGGCCACAGAACCTCCCACACCCACTCGTGTACCCCACTCCTAACCTCTGTCTGAGTTACTGACATCCTCAAATCATGATTTAAATACTTCAAGGGACAGAGAATCCGCCTTTTACTCTAGTTCATACCAGCAAGTGACCTGTGCCCCATGCTGCAGGAAAAGGTGACACCCCCCCACACAGAGTCTCTGCCAATCTGACCTAGGGGAAAATTCCTTCCCAACCCCAAATATGGTGATCAGTTAGACCCTGTGTGTGTGGGCAAGACCCACCAGCCAGACATCTGGAAAAGAATTCTCTGTCATAACGTAGAGCCCTCTGCATCTAGTGTCCCATCACTGGCCGTTGGAGATATTTGCTATCAGCAGTCACTGTGGGCAGTCTCATCATACCATCCCCTCAATAAATGTATCAAGCTCAGTCTCAAAACAAGTTTGTTTTTTTGTCCCCACTGCTGCCCTTGGGAGGCTGTTCCAGAACTTCACTCCTCTGCTGGTTAGAAACCTTCATTTAATTTCAAGCCTAAACTTATTCATGGCCAGTTTATAGTCATTTGTTCTTGTACCAGCACTGACCCTTAAATGACTCCTCTCCCACCCTGGTGTTTATCTCTCTGATGTAGTTATAGAGAACAATCCTGAGGCTGAAATCAAGGGGAGAGAAGGAGGGTGCTAGGGAGAGGTGGAGAGAATCCACGACCCCATACTCACCGCTGGCACAAATGGCTGGGGAGCCGTACGCCTTCTGGTTTCCGATCCCAATGCTCAGCAGGCCGAAGGGGGAGCTGGCATGCTCCACGTTATGGACCTGGAACCCTTTGCCAAGGCTGTATTCAGCCCAAGAGTATTCTGTGCCTGGAACTGGCCTCCACAGGACATTGTGCAGTGGTCTCCTATCAACGGTGACCCCTGCGGACTCCGATGTCTTGGCGATGATCAGCGCGTAGTTCTCAAACTCGTTGTGCCCGTAGATGTGATAGGACT
Organism: Terrapene triunguis; assembly: GCF_002925995.2. Lineage (NCBI taxonomy): Eukaryota > Metazoa > Chordata > Testudines > Emydidae > Terrapene > Terrapene triunguis. The sequence continues at coordinate 1,000,458 of NW_020664812.1, read as the reverse complement.
GGCAGTAGCTCGAGACAGCTGGGATGGCCATGAAGAATGGGTCGTATCTGATGTTTCCTTTGGTCCCACCATCACAGAAGAAGATGACTTGGATCCCAACACTAGCGGAGAAGAACAAGGCATTGGAGCTAGGGATTCTGTACTGCACAGCCTTCTCAGCTAGCAGCCTCATTCTGCTCTTGCTCATTCCAACTTGAACTTCCACCTCAGTTGCTTGGGAGGTGGAGATATAGACGATATCACCCTGCATCTCAAAGGACAACGGGGGCACGATGAAGGTGGTCCCCCAGCTGGAGGCAGGCAGGAGCTGCTCCGACACATGGTCACACTGATTGGATCTTGTCACGCAGGTGTGTCCAACGTAGACAGCCACAGGCTTCTGGGAAATGATTTTGGTGCCAGATATGTCCACTGGGCTCTGCAGCTGGACAGCCTGGTTTGCCTCCAGCTTGATGGTAAGCCTGCTCCCTCCGAAGTGCGTCTTTCCTTGAAAAATGACAGCCCCTTTCAGGTGCACATCAACTGTGGTGGGGCCCTCCCAGGCCACAATGGCAAACTCTCCATAGCGATCCGTGCCCATGGTCGGCGTGACAATATAATACTCCGTTCCCAAGCTCTGCACCGGGTAGACGGGGGTGGTGTCAGCGGAGTTGGGTTTGGAGTTGAGTGAGAGGACAGAGACATCATTGTCAGCCCGGACAACAACTGTGTTGTCGAAGACTTTGGCCCCTACCATCTCAGCATGGGGTGGAATTATCACCGTTGCAGTCTGGCCGGCATCCACCTGGACCGGCACCCTGAGCGCCGGCTTCTTCATGGAGATGGTGATCAATGTGGCTGGGGCGTAGCCTGTGATGAGTAGCCGGAAGTCGCTGTTGAGTGTTTGTTGTAAGCCATTCTGCATGAAGGCCGTGATGAATTCTCTTCCGAGAAGGCTCGGAGGGGAAGACCCCGGAATTTCCCCAGATTCCACACTGAGAGGAAGGTTAGGCATGCCTGGAGAGACACGTGGAAGGAGAAGACAGCTGTTGTTATAGGGGTTGCATTACTGATCATGGACCACAGAACAAAAAGATGAGTGTGTGAACTAAG
>NW_020664812.1:964308-999356 GCF_002925995.2 Terrapene triunguis | reverse complement strand
GCCCCACTCCCTGCAGCACAGCGCCCCCTACTGAGCCTCCCATCCTGTTCCCTGCAGCATGGCGAGCCCTGTCAGGACTCCTGGGGTCTAATCTGGATCTAGGGGGAGAGTGGGGGCATAGTTAAATCTAAAATGGTCCCAAACTCCTGGGCGTCACCCACAGTTAGGTGATGAGCGTGTCATGCTGCGAAGAAAGAGACAGAGGCGCCTTTGTGAGCCCTGGATCACTCACCCCAGAGCACGACCATCCTGGCCCACAGGAGCAGCTTGGCCTTTCCGAGCCCCATGTCCGAGCGCATTGTTCAGCAGCTGGAAGACACATCTCGAATTAATGGAGAGCGCACAGCGTGCTGCACAGAAACAACCAAGGGCCGAGATTCCCTGCTGCAGCCCCTGAGGCTGGGAAGAAATGTCCACCCATGGTCTGGTTTTTATCGCAGACTTAGCTGCTCTTACAGAGGCAATGTTGGCTCATAAGTAGCATGCCGGGCTAGAGGGTGTGAGTCCTAGGTTCTATTCCTAGGTCAGGTGATTTTGGGTGAGTCATGCCCCACCCTGTGCCTCAGTTGCCCATCTGTACAAGGGGGATAATGATACTGCCCTGCTTTGTAAAGCGGTTTGAGATCTACTGGTGAACAGCACTAGATGTTATTATGTAGCTTAGATACTTATGTGGCCTTCCATTAGCAAAGCACCTCACCGTCATGATGGTGCTTACTCTGGGGGTACAGGGAAGTGCTGGTATCCCCAGTACACAGGGAGGCTATGTGACTTGCTCAAGGACACCCAGGAGGTCTGTAGCTTAGTAAGGACTTGATGCCATTGCACCTAAGAGATAGGTTAGTGCCCTAACCACTAGCGCCCCTTTAGGAAGCATCATACCTAGTTCTTCACCTGTGGCACCCAAAGCACTTCACAAAGGCAGCTGTGAGCATTATCTCTATTTTCTACACAGGGAAATTGAGACACAGGCAGAGGAAGTGACTTTCCCTAAAGTCAACTAGCAGTGCAGCCAGGATGAGAACCCAGGTGTCCAGAGTCCCAGGCCAGGAGTCTAGCCCACCGCCTTTCTCCGAGCCAGCGGACAAACTGAAGAGCGATTCAAGGGGCAAAAAAACAGTTTTTCCTGAAGGCACAATCAGCCTGTGGAACACACTGCAACATGACCTAATCAAGGCAAAGCACTCGGCAGGACGTGCCAAAGGCTTAGACATGTCTGTTGATAATAAACCCCTCCATGGTCATGCCAGGTAGGATTGGGGACCTCACAATCTAGGACACAAGCCAACCGCTCATGAGCCGGCACCAGGGGGAAACGTCCTGTCTAGGCAGGTCTGTTTGGGGAGGTTCAGGTCCCTTCTCCTGGAGCTGCCCAGCTCAAGATCCGCAGCAGGATCCTGGTCTGGATGGATTAGTTACAATCAGCCTCTCAACAAACAGCAGCAGCTGCTGAGCCAGAACAAGACACCGCCGGCGCACTTACCTCCAGCCCCTGTGACTTATCGCAGCAAAGGTGGAGCAGAAGAGGCAGTTGTCCACTTTGTCCCTCTCCCTCTGTCTGTAGCTCTGCTTCTGCTTCTGCCCTTTATATAGGGACCAAATGCCAAATCCTTGTGATGATGAGCTAACTGGGAAAGGTTCCCTCGGCTCCATTGGGACTGGAGTTTCGCCATCACCTGCTGGACCCAAATGGGAAGCGAGTAGCAGCCTGGCCTTTTGCTTCATGAAGGCTTTGACTGACTCATGTCTGGCCATCAGGAGGCAGCTGTAATTAACCAGAGGGAGAGAAGTGGGTTTGTTGACTTTCTTCTGATGTTCCAAAGAACCACTCCCACCACATAAGCCATACCAGTGATTTGATCGTTGTTAGTGAGCTGAGGATGAGTTTTTTATTGGGTTCGCAGTGTTCTTGTAGCCATGTGGTCCCCAGGATATTAGAGACACAAGGTGGGCAAGGGAATATCTATTATTGTACTAACATCTGTTAGTGAAAGAGACACGCTTTTGAGCTTACACAGAGCTCTTCTTCAGGTCTGGGAAAGCTTGTCTCTTTCACCAGCAGAAGTTGGTCCAATAAAAGATATTACCTCACCCACCTTGTCGCTCTCATTTATTGGTACCAGGACACAGACAGAATTAACTAGTCCAGCGCTGACCGAACTTGTGAATTTCGGATGCACCTACGGAGCTGCCCAGTTTCTTAGATCCAAAACAAATGAGGAGTTTAGTGGCCAGGGAACCGAGTGAGAAGTTTGCTAAGGAGCCAGCCAGACATTCAGGAATCTGCACAGGGGACAAGCCGGGAGTCCCCTTGCAGCTGCAGGGAAAGCTGGGTGCGGTTTATCCTCAGGATGGCCCAGAGCCAAGACGTCTGGTGGTTGTTTGCCAGGAGGGAGTGGAAACAGATGCTGCCCCCAGGGAAAAGCCGAGTCATAGAAACAATAGTCATAGATTTTAAAACACCAGAAAAATAAATGACAACAAAGTGGAAAAAGTGAGAAGAAAGAAAAAATAGGGAAGGGAAAAGAAAAAATACAGAAGTAGCAAAAAGTGAAATAATTATACGATACAAGAAAGATAACAGATAATGCCCCCCTTCTTGCAGCCCTGTGGGACTGTCAAGAGGAATCATGGCTTTGTGCATATAGACTAGTGCTGATAGGCTCTGGGTTTTATTCCCAGATCTGCCACAGATTTAAATCTCTATGTGACTCAGTTTTCCTGGCTGACCAGTGGGAATATTAGTCCCCCTGTGTCTGGGAGACAGTGTGGACCAGTGGATACACGCTGGACTAGGACTCCTAGCTTCTACTTCTGGAGCTGCTGCTGTGTGACCTTCCCCTCACTTTCCTCCCACCACCCTTAGTCTGTTTAGATTGTTAAGATCCTCATGACCTGTCTCTCGCTATGCACAACGCTTAGCAGAATGGCCCTGTAATCGCAGGATCTAATGTTCCCCTGTAATACAAACAAGGATGTATGGCCCCTTTTCTGAACCATCCCATAGAAGTTAATCTCTGCTGTAAGGCGAGGTGTACTGGTTTTAAACAGCCTATACTGTTATGGCAGCACCTACAGGCCCCACTGAGATGATGGCCGGGCACTGACCAGACACACAGCGAGAGAGAGTCCCTGACCCAGCTAGGGTTGCCAGGTGTCCAGTTTTCAGCCAAAAAGGCTGGTCAAAAAGGGGACCTGGCAGTGTCCGGTCAGATGCACTGACAAGCCCCTAAAAGTCCAGTTACCAAGTGCAGGGGCTGGGGGAGTGGCAGCCTGTCGCCCAGGCCTGAAGAGGCGGCTCCTGCGGCAGCAGACATGCACCAGCTCAGGCGGCCCCTTGGGGGAGCACGGTTTGCAGGGCTGTGACAGAGGACAGAGTGCGGGGGCCTATGCCGAGCAGGGTATGGGACATTCCCTGGGAGGGAAGGAACGCGAGCTGCCCCGCCAGCCAGCGCTTCCCCCGGCCATGCTCTCAGGCAGCTCCGGGGTGGGGAGGGAAGGAGGCTGCTGGGCAGGCAGCGCAGAGGGAGGCGAGAGGCTGCTGTGCAGGGGGGGGCGTGTCTTAGCTCGTCAGCGGGGCCGCCTGGCTGCTCCCGTGTGGCCGCGACGCTCTTCTGACCTGCTCTCCCGGGCAGCCTGCTGGATCTGGCGTTTGCAAGTCCCTTGGGGCTGCTCACGTTGGAGTTGCCCCAGGTTTAGAGAGGTGCCGCTGGGACGGGAAGCTGCTTGTTAGGCCTCCTCTTAAAGCAAAGAGGCCAAATTCAGCCCCATGATAAGAGGGCCCGAGGCTGTTAACTCCTAGGGACGGGTCCCTTGCTTACACCAGGCCTGAATTCATTTCTCTGTGACTCTTATGTCACAGTTCAAGTGCGGAGGGATACACATTTAAGCAGCAAACAGGGAGCAGGGAGAGCAGCAAGCGACGGGGGGAGAGGAGCGGGTAAGAGGCGAGGCTTTGAGGGAAGAGAGGGGCAGGGGCTCAGGGGAAGAGGCAGGGCAGAGGGGGGATGCAGGGGGAAGAGGTGAGGCAGGGGGTCCAGTTTTCAGAAATTAGAAAGTTGGCAACCCTAGCTGAGATTGGGCAGCGCCTAACAGTACCAGGCACTGCCCAGACACACAACGAGAGACAGTCAGTCCCTGCCCCAGCTGAGATCAGGGCCCCGTTGCGCCGGGCGCTACCCAGACACACAGCAAGAGACAGTCCTTGACCCAGCTGAGATCAGGTGTTGTGCTGTTGGGTGTGATTTGTTATACTGTTATAGCTTATTAAAATATGTGTATGTTAATCCCAATATGTAATTTGTAAGGATATAGCAGCAATTCAAAATGGAGTGTGAACCACCATTTTGTGAACTCCATCTTGTCACCCCTGATATAAAATTATTCTACTTAACTGCCAGGGGGCAAATTTGTCACGTACACATGGGAAACATGCAGTGTCAGCTATATCTTAACTCAGGAAGTTCCTTCGAGAGGAAATGTAGCCAAACTCCAAACCTGGAGACAATGGACCTTTCTGTGCCTGCGTCCTGTAGACTAACTGCTTGGTTTGCAAAATAACGCATGGGGGGAGCAAGTAGATGAACAATAAGGGGTCATAAGAGGGGCAGATACATGTAGCTTGCTAATTATGTATGGTAATGATAGCAAATTTTGGCCAATCATAGAGCGATAGATTATCATAAGCAACTGCATAGAATGCTTTGGTGTAAGTGTTTTCTTTGTTCTTGCTGACTTATGAGCTCGAACCCAATTGCAATTGAAATAAACGGATCGCCGCTCCCGGGGCTCCTTGCTTGATTAGCTGTGTCCGCCTCTACTTATTCCTCAGCTGGAACGGACAGGAATTTCTATGACCCCCCCTTTGTGCCCTGTCATCCTGGCCTAGTTATAACTTGATCAAACTGTTTTTTCCCACCACTGGGCGATCTCAAGAACAATTTTACCTCACACGGTTTCCCGCCTTTGCTGGGACTGTACCAGGTTTTCCCACCACAAACTGCATAAAAGAACTGTGACCACAGACAAGTGGCACAGGCCACCCTAGCGACTGTGCATGCGTGGTTCAGATCTTCGCAGCATCAGTGCGTCGTTGTCGGATACCATCATTCCTGAAGTGAAGAGAAGAAGGAAGAAGCCGTATACCACCTTCCTTGTTCCTGGGGACAACATCACCAGAGTGTTCTCTGTCCGCTTCTTCCATCCTGAGTGACATCATGGGACTCTCCAGTGCTCCTCCTCTGTGGGTTTCAATTACCCAACGAGTGCAGGTCCTGGTCTTCACTGCCGCTGCAGGCGTGCTCCTAGTGAGATCATTAGGGGTCTCTTAGTCGGGGGTTTATACGGTTGATTGCCAGGGTGATTTTGGGCCTGAGCTTCATGCTCCTGTTTTAAAACTGCTGTTTCACTGTTTTGAGTTAGTTTTCTATAGCCACAGTTTTATTCATGCTTAACCCCTTCCCTTTATTGTACTTATTCCCTCAATACACTTACTTGTTGTTTTTAACTGAGAGACAGTCCCTGGCCCAGCTGAGATTAGGGCCCTGTTGCACTGGGCGCCGCATGGACCCACAACGAGAGACAATCCCTGCCCCAGCTGAGATCAGGGCCCTGTTGCACCAGGTGCTGCCCAGACACAGTTGGAAATGGTCACTGCCCTATAGAGGTTACATTTAACTAGACTAGACAGACAATTCACGCAAAAGGCAGCGCCCGTGTCATGGACTCACAGGGTCTGGTCTGTGCCCCACACTGGAATCAATCTCCCTGGAGTGACCCCTTGAGTAGGCCGCACCCCAAGGACCCGACAGCTCCATAAGGACAGGCCCATGGCCTCCCTGGCTCTGAGTCTGGACCTTTGGCACCAGCCAGGGCCGGCTCTAGGTTTTTTGCCGCCCCAAGCAAAAAACATTTTGGCTGCCCCCCGTCCCAGCCCTGGGCTCCTTGCCGCACCCCCCTGCTGCCCCAGCCCTGGGCTATCCCCACCCACCCACCCACACCCCCTGCCGGCCCAGCCCTGGGCTCTCTCCTCCCCACCCAACCTGCACCCTCCTTCCGCTGGTAACTCGCTCCCAGGGCGGGTCATTCAGCAGGAATTTTAGATGTGCACAGAACACAGACAGGATTGGTTCCCATATGGTTACAGAACTGCAGTAAAGTGGAACAATTTTCAGCTTGTGTGATTGGAGGATGTCTGGATGCATATTATTAGACTGTCCTACATAAATGAGGAAAAGTTGAGGTGCCTTTATTATTCTTTTCTTCCACTCTTTCTTTCTATGGGGAATTTGCCAGTGCGATCACTGTCTTCCTTTTAAACAAACAAACAAACAAACAAACAAACAAAAAGGCAATGGCTGTTGAAAATAGCAATTCCAGTCCTAATAACCACTGGGAAGCGTTTCTTGCTCAATTTTATCCTACTTTTTCTACAGCAAGTTACAGTGGCTCGGTATATTTGATTTGGGAGAAATGAAGTAACAGCTGGCCAAACTGAGCTTGAGCACTCCTGAATTTTGAGGTGTTCAAATCTGGAAGGCAGGTGCTGGGGGGGGGGGGGGGGGGGGGGGCTGTGGCTCCGCGGGGGAGCACGACAGCATGTATGCAGCAGTGTGTCTGGCGCTGCGCGGAGCCAGACATGCTGGTCTGAGTGGCACGGTAAGGGGGCTGGGGGGTTGGATGGGGCGGAGGTTTGGGGGGCAGTCAGGGGCAGAGAGAAGGGGGGGTTAGATGGGTCAGGGGTTGGGGGGGCAGTCAGGGACAGGCAGCAGTTGGATAGGCATTGGAGTCCCAGGGGTTTGTCAGGGGACAGGTAGGGGGTGGGGTCCTAGGGGGGAAGTTGAGGCGGTTTCAGGAGGGGGCAGTTGGGGACAAGGAGAAGGGAGGCTTAGATAGGGGGTGGGGTCCCGGGAGGGGGTGATCAGGGGGCAGGGGGGGTTGGATGGGTTGGGGTTTCTGTGGGGGGCAATCAGAGGAGGTGGATGGTGGCAGGGTGGGGCTACCCTTCCTCCCTGTGGAGTGTCCTGTTTTTTTAATGTTAAAATAGGGTATCCGTACCCTTCAGAATGCAGCTGTCCATTCATAGCAGGCTGCAGCATGAGGTCTCAGCTACCTCACTCCCTCCCCCTCTTTCCTGTTGGTAGTGGCCAAGGGAATGCTGGGAAATGTAGTCCTTTCCCTGCTCCAGGGCTGGCTCTGTAGGCAGGGAGCTAACCAAGGAACTACAGTTCCCAGGGCCCCCTGTTGGTTCTCAGCTCCCATGCTGGATTCCTGCCGCCCCTGCAAATGGGCTGCCCCAAGCACGTGCTTGCTTTGCTGGTGCCTAGAGCCGCCCCTGGCACCAGCGACCCATGTCTCTCTCCATGGCCCCTGCAGCGAACCCAGACACGCCAGACACCCGCGGCAACCGTGTATGGGCCCTTCATGGAGCACGGCTCTCAGGGAGCATTTACAGTGGCACCAGCAGCCTTTGCAAAACAAGCTCACCCTTGATTAGCCGCCTGGCTACAGAAGCTGAACGGCCTTAGGTCAGCACCGGGGAATCAAGGTTAAAGCACGGACCGTTCTGGTTCTGTCTCCGGCTGACCTCCTGGGTCAGCCCCCATGTGAGAGAGCCCCCCGTTGCTTCCCCAACCCTCTCTCCCCACACCTCCCAACCCCTTGGTCTCCCGCTGGGGTCAGCCGCAGCGCTCAGCTTCCCTGCCAGTGGGGCCTCGGTTGCTAGTGTCAGGGGATTGCTGGCCCCTCACTGACCCGTAGGGGGTTTGTGGCTGGCCCTCTCCCAGGACCAGAAGAAAGGCAAAGGGTCAATGAGAAATCAGGACCCTGAGACTGACAGTCTCCAGGGCCAAGGCGGGAGAGGCCAATGCTCCATGTCAGCCTGATTGACAGGGCAGGCAGGCCAATGAGGGAGTCAGGAGTGCAGGGTCCTGTCCTCCCTGTGAGCTGGAGATGCCAGGGGCCAGAGCAGGGCGAGGTAAGGAGAGAGCTGGAGCCAGAGCTGAGCTGCGGAGTGAAGCCGCGCCAGCCAGAGGGTTGCCAACTTTCTAATTGCACAAAACCGAACACCCTAGCCCTGCCCATTCCCTGAGGCCCCGCCCCCCACTCACTACATTCCCCCTCCCTCGGTGTCTCATTCTCCCCCACCCGCACTCACTTTCACTGGGCTGGGGCAGGGGGTTGGGGTGTGGGAGGGGGCGAGGGATCTAACTGAGGGATTGGGCTCTGGGGTGGGGCCAGAAATGAGGGGTTCAGGATGTGGGAGGGAGCTCTGGGCTGGGGCAAGGAGTTGGGGTGTGAAAGGGGGGTGAGGGCTGGTGGTGCAGGCTCTGGGGTGGGGCCGGGAATGAGGGGTTTGGGGTACAGGAGGGCACTCCAGGATGGGGGGTGGGGCCAAGGGATTCGGAGTGCAGGAGGGGGCTGCGGGTTGAGGCAGGGAGTTGGGGTGCAGGAGGGGGTACAGTTTAGTGACACCCGGAGCATGGCGTTGGGATGCTGACCCTCTTGGCTAATAGCCATTGATGGCCCTATCCTGCATGAACTTATTTAATTATTTTTCGAACCCAGTTACAGTTTTGGCCTTCACAGCATCCCCTGGCAACCACTTCCACAGGTTGACTGTGCACTGTGTGAAGAAATACTTCCTCTTGTTTGTTTTAAACCTGCTGCTTATTAATTTAATCAGGTAACCCCTAGTTCTTGTGTTATGAGAAGGAGTCAATAACACATTTTTATTTACTTTCTCCACACCTGTCATGATTTTATACACCTTGATCATACCCCCCCCCCCTTGGGCATCTCTTCTCTAAGCTGAAAAGTCCCAGTCTTATTAATCTCTCTTCATATGGAAGATGTTCCATACCCCTAATCATTTTTTTTTTGCCCTTTTCTGTACCTTTTCCAATTCAAATATATATCTTTTTTGAGATAGGGCGACCAGAACTGCATGCAGTATTCAAGATGTGGGCGTATCATGGATTTATATAGAGGCAATATTATATTTTCTGTCTTATTATCTATCCCTTTCCTAATGATTCCCAACATTCTTTTAGCTTTTTTGACTGCTGCTGCACATTGAGTGGACGTTTTCAGAGAACTGTCCACAATGACTCCAAGATCTTTTTCTTGAGTAATGACAGTTAATTTAGACCCCATTAGTTTATATATACAGTTGGGATTATGTTTTCCAATGTGCATTACTTTGCATTTATCAACATTGAATTTCACCTACCAGTTTGTTGCCCAGTCACCCAGTTTTGAGAGATTCCTTTGTAACTCTTCGCAGTCTGCTTTGGACTTAACTATTCTGAGTAGTTTTGTATCATCCGCAAGCTTTGCCACCTCACTGTTTAACCCCTTTTTCAGATAATTTATGAACATGTTGAATAGTATTGATCCCATTACAGACCCTTAGGGAATGCCATTATTTACCTCTCTGCATTCTGAAAACTGACCATTTATTCCTACCCTTTGTTTCCTATCTTTTAACCGGTACCCTAAGTAACAAACTCTGATCTCTACACCTGCTACTAAGTGATACGCAAAAAGTCAGAATTAGTTACCAAAAGAAATAAAATCTAAGCATGCAGTCTAAACTCTCAGCCCTATTAGACTGGGCAGCAACTAGATGAAGCAGTTTTTCTCACCCCACTGGATACTGCAGTCCTTAATATACAGGTTTGTTCCTTAAACCTGGGCCTATCTCCTGTGTTGGAGTCTTGTATTTTTCTCAGTGTCTTAGTTGCTTGCTGCATAGGTGGGGGTAGGAGAAGGGCCCAGTGTGTGTCCACTCTGTCTGTTTTATATTCTCAGTCCATGTGTTTGGGGAACACAAGTCCAGGCATGTCTGGGGAGCATTGCTGAGTCTCTCCAAGCAAGGCTGAGCAATTCCCCTGGTGTGCCCTCATGCAGGTGAGTCATTGCATTGTAGCTCCCTTGCTGCATAATGGCTGTTGATGCGTTGTTTGACACCCCACCCGGGCGGTGGTTACTTTCCTTGCTGTTGCCCCTGGGGAAGCAAATATCTGGCTGATTCCCCCAATTTACAGCATGTTTTAGTGACCACCATACAACACAATTCTCAAAACTTCATATGCATTAATGATATACATATATGGATAGAGAAATGACTTTCAGCAGATCATAACCTTTCCCCTGATACCTTACAAGGCATGCTTTATATGTATGATCACGATTATATGTAAATGAGGAATATGGGGGTTATAGTATGCTCCCCCAAGGTATACAATGTCACACTCCCCTCACTGTCCATCAGAGAGCAGCACACTCAGTGGCCTCCCTTTTTTCATAGATTTCCAGGTGTAAACATAGATGAAGCAATTTGCTAGACAGTTTAGGGTTACCATATTTCAGCAAGCAAAAAAGAGGACGGGAGGAGCCCCGCCCTAGCCCCGCCCCCGTCCTGCCCTAGCTCCGCCCCTGCCCCTTCCACTTCCTGCCCCCCTCAGAACCCCCAACTCTCCCCCCCGCTCCTTGTCCCCTGACTGCCCCCTCCTGGGACCCCTGCCCCTAACTGCCCCCCAGGACTCCACCCCCTACCTAAGCCTCCCTGCCTCTTGTCCCCTGACTGCCCCCTCCTGAGACCCTCCCCCCATCCTAACTGGCCCCCTAGGACCCTACCCCCTACCTGTACCCTGACTGCTCCAACCCTTATCCACCCCCCCACCCCCAGCCCCCCCCCGTCTCTTGACTGCCCCCTCCAGAACCTTCCTGCCCCTTCTCCGACCCCCTGGCCCCCTTGTTGTTGGCCTTCGCCTAATGTCTATGTGAGCTTGCTCAGGAACGGCTCCGTTCGTCCCGGCAGGCTGGCTGGCAGGGGAGAAGGAGCGGGGGAGGAGCTCCAGACTGCCGGAGGCGATCTGCGAATGCAGGGAGGGATCGCTGCTGCAGGGGGAGGAGGGGGGCTCTCTGGCTGTCGGAGCCTCATGTAAGTGGCACCATCCGTCAGGCTGCCCTGTTAGCCGCGTGGGGGGGGGGGGAGAAGTCCGGACATGTATAAATTCCCCCCGGACGCTATTTTTAGCTCGAAAATCCGGACATGTCCGGGGGAATCCGGCCGAATGGTAACCCTAAGACAGTTCAGTCATGATTAGAACTCAGCTTTTTCAGATTGCAAGACCAGCAACCCAGGCACTGGACCACACACCTCCCCATAACCTCTACTAGCTACTGATTTGTGCCATCTGCCCTCTCTGCTCCTATCCTGGAGGGATAGGGGAAGCACAGTGCATCAGCCGGTCTGACTGCTTCTTGGAAGGAGGCAGATCTGAATTGCGCTGACACACGCAGGATGTGGAAGGATGCTGTAACAGGGTTCACGTCCCGCCCCTCTCCCTGGGGCCCGCTTGCTGCCCCCAGTAAAGCTCAGAGAGGCTTCACGGTTGTGAAACACCAGTGTCTATCTATATACAAGTCTTGCAGGATTAGTCACCTCCTTTACAGACAAAGGCAGCCTTCAGCTAGAAGGCCTCCAGTTCCCTCCCTGACTAACTTCTCCCTGGCTGCCCCCCACCTTCTGGCTCCCTCCCAGCCTTTATAGCTTTTGGCTTGTCAGGCCAGCAGGTGTTGCCAATCTCAGGCCAGCATCAGGCCTTTTCCATCCGCCCCAATCTGTTTCCCCTGATTGGAGCTGACTGGGCAGGGGCTAATTAGGTGCTTTTGCACTAGCACCCTGCTACAGACACGTTTGCACAGATTTTGAATGAGATGGTTGTGCTTCAGAGAATCTTGCTCAATAATTCCTCCAGGACAGGGAATTAGTTTTTCATACAACAGAGGTAACATTATCGAGCCCCAGTAGCTTGTGGATCTTAATTATCTTGAGTAATGTTGTATCATCTACACAGTTTACCCCTTTTTTCCAGATCATTTATGAATATGTTGAACAGCACTGGTCCCAGTACAGATCCTTGGGGGACCCCGCTATATACCTCTTACCATCCTGAAAATTGACCTTTAATTCCTACCTTTTGTTTCCTGTCATTTAGCCAGCTGCTGGTCCATGAGAGGATCTCCCCTCTTATCCCAGGCCTGGTTACTTTGCTTAATAGCCTTTGGTGAAGGATCTTGACAAAGGCTTTCTGAAAGTCCAAGTACACTATAGCCAATCATCACCCTTGTCCACATGTTTTTTTTACCCCCTCAAATAATTCTAACAGATTGGTGAGGCATGATTTCCCTTTACAAAAACCATGTTGACTCTTCCCCAACATACTATATTAATCTATGTGTCTGATAATTCTGTTCTTTACTATAGTCTCAACCAATTTGCCTGCTACTGAAGTTAGGCTTACCGGCCTGTAATTGCCAGGATTGCCTCTGGAGCCTTTTTTAAAAATCAGCATTACATTAGCTAACCTCCAGTCATCTGGTGCAGAGGCTGGTTTAAGCAATAGGTTACATACCACAGTTATTAGTTCTGCAATTTCATATTTGAGTTCCTTCAGAACTCTTGGGTGATACCATCTGGTGCTTGTGACTGATCACCGTTTAATTTATCAATTTGTTCCAAAACTTCCTCTAGTGACACCTCAATGTGGGACATTTCCTCAGATTTCTCACCTAAAAAGAATGGCTCAGGTATGGGAATCTCCCTCAAAGCCTCTGCAATGAAGATTCATGCAAAGAATTCATTTTGTTTCTCCACAACAGCCTTGTCTTCATTTAGTGTTTCTTTAGCACCTCAATCGTCCAGTGGCCCCACTGATTATTTGTCAGGCCTACTGCTTCTGATGTACTTAAACATTTGTTTGCTGTTAGTTTTTGTGTCTTTTGCTAGTTGTTCTTCAAATTCTTTTTTGGCCTGGCTAATTATACTTTTACATTTGACTTGCCACAGATTATGCGCCTTTCTATTTTCCTCAGTAGGGTGTCTTTTTGCCTCTAGCACTCTGTTGTTTAGCCATGGTGGCATTTTTTTTTGGTCCTCTTACTGTTTTATTTTTATTTGAGCCGCCATTATGGTGCTTTTAAAAAGTTTCCATGCAGCTTGCAGGCATTTCACTTTTGTAACTCCTCCTTTTAATTTCTGTTTATCTAGCTTCCTCATTTTTGTGTAGTTCCCCTTTTTGAAGTTAAATGCTACTGTGGTGGGATTCTTTGGTATTTTTCCCCACAAGGATGTTAAATTTAATTATATTATGGTTGCTATTACTGAGCAGTTCAGCTATATTCACCACTTGGACCAGATCTTGTGCGCCACTAAGGACTAAATCAAGAATTGCCTTGTGGGTTCCAAGCCTAGATGCTCCAAAAAGCAGCTAGTAATAGTTAATTTAAAATTTGTGGCTTTTAAATTCCAGCCATTAGAGAGCCTTCTGCCTTTATTTGCTAGATCCAAAAGCCCTCTATTCTTCACACCCTACTCCTGGGGGAATTCTGCACCAAAAATTAAATATTCTGCACAAAATATTTTAAAATTCTGCAAAACCCTGCATATTTTATTTGTCAAAATAACACAAATATAATCACACTAGTTTCAATTATTTTGGATCATTTATTTCAAAATAGAATCATAGAATCATAGAATATCAGGGTTGGAAGGGACCTCAGGAGGTCATCTAGTCCAACTCCCTGCTCAAAGCAGGACAATTCCCAACTAAATCATCCCAGCCAGGGCTTTGTCAAGCCGGGCCTTAAAAACCTCCAAGGAAGGAGACTCCACCACCTCCCTAGGTAACGTATTCCAGTGCTTCACCACCCTCCTAGTGAAATAGTGTTTCCTAATATCCAACCTAGACCGCCCCCACTGCAACTTGAGACCATTGCTCCTTGTTCTGTCATCTGCCACCATTGAGAACAGCCGAGTTCCATCCTCTTTGGAACCCCCCTTCAGGTAGTTGAAGGCTGCTATCAAATCCCCCCTCATTCTTCTCTTCTGGAGACTAAACAATCCCAGTTCCCTCAGCCTCTCCTCATAAGTCATGCGCTCCAGACCCCTAATCATTTTTGTTGCCCTCCGCTGGACTCTTTCCAATTTTTCCACATGCTTCTTGTAGTGTGGGGCCCAAAACTGGACACACTACTCCAGATGAGGCCTCACCAATGTCGAATAAAGGGGAACGATCACGTCCCTCGATCTGCTGGCAATGCCCCTACTTATACAGCCCAAAATGCCGTTAGCCTTCTTGGCAACAAGAGCACACTGTTGACTCATATCCAGCTTCTCGTCCACTGTGACCCCTAGGTCCTTTTCTGCAGAACTGCTACCTAGCCATTCGGTCCCTAGTCTGTAGCTGTGCATGGGATTCTTCCATCCTAAGTGCAGGACTCTGCACTTGTCCTTGTTGAACCTCATCAGGTTTCTTTTGGCCCAATCCTCTAATTTGTCTAGGTCCCTCTGTATCCGATCCCTACCCTCTAGTGTATCAACCACGCCTCCTAGTTTAGTGTCATCGGCAAACTTGCTGAGAGTGCAGTCCACACCATCTTCCAGATCATTAATAAAGATATTAAACAAAACCGGCCCCAGGACCGACCCTTGGGGCACTCCGCTTGAAACTGGCTGCCAACTAGACATGGAGCCATTGATCACTACCCGTTGAGCCCGACGATCTAGCCAGCTTTCTATCCACCTTACAGTCCATTCATCCAGCCCATACTTCTTTAACTTGGCGGCAAGAATACTGTGGGAGACCGTATCAAAAGCTTTGCTAAAGTCAAGGAATAACACATCCACTGCTTTCCCCTCATCCACAGAGCCAGTTATCTCATCATAGAAGGCAATTAGGTTAGTCAGGCACGACTTCCCCTTGGTGAATCCATGCTGACTGTTCCTGATCACTTTCCTTTCCTCTAAGTGTTTCATAATTGATTCCTTGAGGACCTGCTCCATGATTTTTCCAGGGACTGAGGTGAGGCTGACTGGCCTGTAGTTTCCCGGATCCTCCTTCTTCCCTTTTTTAAAGATGGGCACTACATTAGCCTTTTTCCAGTCATCCGGGACCTCCCCCGATCGCCATGAGTTTTCAAAAATAATGGCTAATGGCTCTGCAATCTCATCCGCCAACTCCTTTAGCACCCTCGGATGCAGCGCATCCGGCCCAATGGACTTGTGCACGTCCAGTTTTTCTAAATAGTCCCGAACCACTTCTTTCTCCACAGAGGGCTGGTCACCTTCTCCCCATATTGTGCTGCCCAGTGCAGCAGTCTGGGAGCTGACCTTGTTTGTGAAGACAGAGGCAAAAAAATCATTGAGTACATTAGCTTTTTCCACATCCTCAGTCACTAGGTTGCCTCCCTCATTCAGTAAGGGGCCCACATTTTCCTTGACTTTCTTCTTGTTGCTAACATACCTGAAGAAACCCTTCTTGTTACTCTTAACATCTCTTGCTAGCTGCAACTCCAAGTGTGATTTGGCCTTCCTGATTTCACTCCTGCATGCCTGAGCAATATTTTTATACTCCTCCCTGGTCATTTGTCCAATCTTCCACTTCTTGTAAGCTTCTTTTTTGCGTTTAAGATCAGCAAGGATTTCACTGTTTAGCCAAGCTGGTCGCCTGCCATATTTACTATTCTTTCTACACATCGGGATGGTTTGTTCCTGCAACCGCAATAAGGATTCTTTAAAATACAGCCAGCTCTCCTGGACCCCTTTGCCCTTCATGTTATTCTCCCAGGGGATCCTGCCCATCTGTTCCCTGAGGGAGTCAAAGTCTGCTTTTCTGAAGTCCAGGGTCCGTATGATAAAATACTTATCAGCAAGTATGTCTGTAACAATACAGACAACAAAAAAGATCCAGGAAATGTTTTTTGACAAAATAGATTCCTTACTAGGAATAATAATACATTAATTAATATTAATTAATACTCGGAGTAATAATTCATTTAAACTACAATATACAACTGTATTTCCCATACCCCTCAGAAGCAGTGAAAAGGCTCGGGGGAGTCAGGGGTAACAGAGCTGAGGGAGAAGGAAGTAAATTGCTGGGCAGGAGCCTGCGTGTGAACTTGGAAGATTGTTGGGTGTGGGTGGGAAAAGTATGGAACAGGTTATTTTGGGGGGGGTGGGGAGGGATCATTAGGAAGATTCCCCCATGCAGACCCTGGCTGACCCCCGAGCCTCTCCCATTCAGTCAGGCACAGCTGCCCCTGTCCCCATGTGTCCCTGCACCCCCTTGTGTCTTTGCACCCTCTATCCACGTGTCCCTCCACCCCACTCAGACACCCGCTCCCCCCTCCCCATGTGTCCCTGTCCCCCCGTCCCTCTGTGTCTCTGTGCCCCCACCCAGCCACTCCCCTGTCCCTATGTAGCTCTGCACCCCCTCCCCCATCACCATGTGGCACTGCACCGCCCTCCCCCCGGGGCCTGGTGCCTCCACTCCCATTGAGCTCCTGCCCCAGTCTGTGCTCCTCCACTAGCCCTTGTGAGCCCCTGTCTGACCCCCCCCCCAGCACCCCATGCTGTCTGTCTCCCCATAGCCCCTGTCTTCTGGCCTGGCCTGACAGGCACTGTGAAGAAGGCAGGCTCTTTCACCTCCCTAGCTGGCTGGGAGCGGCTGTGTTCTAGCACCACGTCGCCCTCTGCTGGGCAAAAGGCGGAAGTTCAGACGTTATTATCTGCTGGGAGATGCTGCTCTTCTTGCGCCACAGTGCCCTCTGGGGGGCAAAAGGTAGAACTGCAGCAACTTTTTGGCAGAAGCCTTTTTCTGTGCAAAATAAATAAAATTTAATTATGCACGCAGTAGTGCAGAATTCCACCAGGCGTAACACCCTGTGGAGCTGCTTACAATAGAGCTGGGTGAAACTTTTCAGACAAAGCTTTTTTCAGTGAAAAATTTAGATTTGGCAACACTGGAATGTTTTGGAAATGTGGGTGGTTTCACTGAATTGTTCGTGTTGGGGGGAAACCCAACAACATTCAGAACAAGTCTCAACATTTTGTGCTGACAATTACTGTGACAAAGTGGAGGGGTTTCTTGGTTTTTCCTTGTTTTTTCAAATGGTTTGCATGAAGAGGGGCTCAGGACTGAAGAGAGAGAGAGAGCAGGCAGAGCCCACCTGGATGCAGGGCAGACTTGAATGTGTTGTGCTGAGGGAAGCCAGGCCTGAGGGCACTGAGAGTTTCCTATGCTGTGTTCAGACACTCAATATACCCTCCTGTTTTACGCTGGCTGAGAGTCTCTCCGGTCTAGAGAACAGGGTTGCATTATTCCCTCTGGGAGTGGAGGCCCCGGGCGTCCAGAGCGAGGGGACTCCCAGAGGGGGCCCAAGGTGAGAAAAAGGTGTGCTATGGCTCAGAGAAGTGCGGTTCCAAGAGGTGGAGGGGCTTAACCCCTGAGAGAGAGTGCCCCCCCGAGAAGGACCGTCACACTGAAGGGGGTTCCCCTGAGGGACCGTACGGGGCCAAGAGTGGGCACGACCTGTGAGTCCGTGACAATTTCTAAATGAAACATTTTTGATTTTTGAAGTTAAAATGACATTTTGTTTCAAAACATTCTTCAAACACAGATATTTAAAAAAAATCAGAAATGGAAAGAAACGATCAAAATTAAAATGATTTATTTCTCCGAATTGCCAGCAAACTGAAACATTCATTATTCACACTGCTCTAGTTTACAGGCACTAGTCCAGACACCTTTTAGATTCATAGCTTTCAAGGATAGAAGACATCATTGTGATCATATAGTCTGACCTCCTCTATAACACAGCCCAGAGATCATCCCCAAAATAATTCCTGGAGCAGATCTGTTAGAAAAACATCCAATCTTGATTTAAAAATTGCCACTGATGGAAAATTCACGGTAACCCTTGATAAATTGTTCCAATGGCTAATTACTCTCACTGTTAAAACTTTACACCTTATTTCCAGTATAAAATTGTCTAGCTTCAACTTCCTGGTATTGGATTGTGTTGGACCTTTCTCTGCTAGATCAAAGAGCCCATTATTAAATATTTGTTCCCCATGTAGGTACTTGTAGACTGGGATCAAGTCACCCTTTAATCTTCTCTTTGTTCTACTAAATAGATAGCTGCTGGAGTCTCTCATTATAAAAGTGTGTTTTCTATTCCTTTCATTCTCGTATCTCTCTTCTGAACATCTCTAGAATTTATCGACATCTTTTCTGAACTGTAGACACCAGAACTGGAGACAGTATTCCAGCTGTGGTTCCATCAGTGCCAAATAAAGAGGTAAAATAATCTCTTAACCTTCTCTTTGATGAATATTGAGCTTCTTAAGTCTTGCTCTATTGGCCCTGTTCTTCAGGCATCCTTGTAGCTCTTTGCTGAAGCCTTTCCAACTCTGCCCCCAATGATGTAGCCAGCTTGTTAACTCCTGCACATCTGTTATCTCCCCCCCCCCCCCCCAAGGCCAATGTAGCACCCAAGTTTATTGATTTTCACAGACATAGCAGCTACCATGGGGAATACAAATGAAAACATTCCATTTGAGAAACAAACTTTTCTACCTCTTGGGCTGAACTTCATCAGGACTCATGAGTTTCACTAGCAGAATGCATTATTATTATTATCATTATTATTACTATTACCTCTTTGTGTTGTGGTTGCATCTGGGAGCCCCTGTCATGGACCATTGTGCTAGGAGCTGTACAGACATGGAACAAAAAGTCTGTCTTGTTCTCTTCCACTGAGTCAAATTAAATTAAGATAGAAAGAAACAGGCTGTGATAATAAAATCACTAGATGAAGTTTGCAAAAATTAGTTTATTGCTTCACAATCATATCCGCAGGTTTATTTGTTTTTATTGACAATCAGAACAAAGTCTTTTTCTCATTAAATACCCTAGAGGACACAGAAAGTCACGAGGGCTACAGTTATGGCCCTATGAGTAATTCCTAGCTAAGATAGCAGCGGGGTTCACTCCAGGGAGGGAAGATGCTTTAGCAGCCAGGATTTTGTTTAGATGTCACTAGAAGACAAAAACAGGAGAGGAGTTAGTCAGCCTCCTTCAGGACTGGGAAGATGTCTCAGTAAGATTCCTTTGCAATTAATTCATAGATTTTAAGGCCAGAAGGGACCATTAGGTCATCAAGTCAGCACAAGCCAGGGAATTTCCTGCAGTATGGAAAGAACTACACTAGGCTGCAATGTAAGGGGATGCTTTCACGATCAGTAGCTTGTGGCTGGACTGCAGGGTATCTTTTAGATGGCTAGTCTGTCGAGATATAAAGACTAGCAAGCGATGGAGAATCTACCTCTCCTATCAGAAATCTCCTCCCCATGGAGGTACCTATAGGCCATCATAGAAAGATCAGAGGAAAGGGCAGCATCTGCAGAGCCACTCACCACCCGGAGAAGTCTCTGGCCTTCCAGGCATCGATGACCTCAGTGATGTTCCCCATGACCCCCCCGCTGGGCAGCCGCAGGTCGTCGGAGATGTCACCATTGAAGTTCCCGCAGGGTGCGCACAGCTTGTTAGCCAGGATCTCGCTGACCCTCACCATCACCTCCCCACTGGGGCTGAACAGAACCTTCATCCCCAAAGCCTGACCCATGGCCACGATAACTGAGACTCGCGCACAGACACAGCATCGGAGATCTTCGCCGGGAGCGGCACTGGGCGCCCATTCACCTGGAACACACAGACTTAGATCAGAGGAGAGCTGGGAAACGGGGGGTGAATGGCAGGGACTGAGCGACAGTCCATAGGCCCCATTACATGGCAACAAGATCTAGAGTCTAGGAGCCACAGTAACTGGCAATGGGGACTAGAGTCTTTGCAGAAAACACTATGACTGATGGAGGAGCCAATCAATAAACAGTGCTCTGGAGAGCAAATTGTTCCATTTCTCTCAATACCCAATGAAGGTACAGTAATTTGCATAGGCAACTTGATTGGCAAACTTCCCTCCTGCCTTCAGTGTTATTGACGTGTGAGCAATCGTGTCTCTTAGTGGGAAAAGTCAAGAACTCTGGAGACTTTATGCAAATGATTTAATTCCCTCATTTGAATATTTGGTGAATTCGCTTATTTGAATAAATGACCGCAGGCAATCAAGAGGAAGACAAGGTGGGTGAGGTGATATTTTTTATTGCACCAACTACTCTTGGTGGAAGGGACAAGCTTTCAAACTACACAGAGTTCTTCTTCACGAGGGTGTAGCTTGCAAGCTTGTTCCTTCCACCAACAGATGTTGGTCCAATACAAATTATCACCTCATCCACCTTGTCTCTCTAATATCCTGGGACTGACACACCTACAACAACACTGCAAACAGCTGTTCAGGTTACCGAGTTCCAAATGTGACATGATACTGCCTCTGATTCCTCCCTCAATCCCCTGGGGGCAATCTCGCTCCCCCAATGGAGAGGGTCCCCCAGGATGGGGTGGTCTTTCCCCCAATGGCCAGGTCCCCCAGTGAAAGGAGGGATCTCTCCCAGGGACCCTACTGGGTCACAGAGACCCTTCCTAAAACAGTTCCCTGCTGTCACAGGCCCAAGGACTCCCCCTCTCAGGGAGTCCCCTGGGAAGGCAGGTCAGCATTGAATTGTATATTGCTAACGCTGTTGCAAGCCTCACAAAGTATTTTGGGGAGGGTCAAAGGTGTGTGAGTGGGGAGTGGAAGTTTCCTTTGCAGGTACAAGAGCCCGGGGAGGGGGGAAGAGAGCAAAAAACAGGTTAACTCAACATTTCAGCTCAGTCGGAAAATAAGACGTTGGTCCCAGCCGCCCAAGAACACTGTTCACAGCCAAAATTTGGCGGAGAGCCAAAAAAGATGGGGGCTAAAAGGGGCCGAAGAAAATGAAAAAAAAAAAAAAAAATCCAACTATACAGATCTGCAATACAGCAAGGCCAGCAAAAAAAACAAAAAACAAAGTCCAGGGCCGCGGAAATTAAAAACACAGACAAAACAACAAGCCAAGGGGCTGAGCTTTGCGTCCCGGGAGCCAGGCTGTTTTAAAAAAGCTAAAAAAACCCACAAAAAGCTGGTATGGACTGGCACAAAAGCACCAGAAGCAAAGGTCCCCGAACGAAGCCCCCCCCCCCCCCCCCCCCCCCCGAGGAGCCAGGACTTAAAACCCTCCTGAGAGTGGAAGCAAGGCGAAGAGCAACAGCAGACCTGGACGGCCTGGCCCCAGAACAGCATTCTCGTCCATCCTTCTCCCCCCCGCCCCCCGCTTCTTCTGACGTTACACCCAGGCCTGGCCAGTCTTGGGTAGTGCGTGTGTAAGTATAAAAGTGGGTCAGGGCTTCGGGCACTAACGATTTCTTTCTTTCCCTGAGTAACGTGGGAGAGTTCCCAGCACTCTCTGCTGTTATTTTATTCTTTTATTAATAAAGCTTTAAAATTTAAACACTTGGTGTGTTTCGTCATCTCCTCCCTTAGCAATCCTGTGGCATCAGCCTAATCACCTGACGCCCCAAACAAATTGCTTACATAAATCTGTCACACTGCCTCTCCTCCAACATCAGAGGTGGGACACAGCAGGGGTGAGGGGGGCTGGGAGTCAGGACTCCTGGATTGCATCCCCAGCTCTGGGAGGGGAGTGGGCTCTAGTGGGTTAGAACAGGGGGAAGTCAGAATTCCTGGGTTCTAATTCAGTCTTTGCTACTGAATAATTGTTCATCCATAACTCATGTCATCCCCCACAGCCTGTACACCACGTCCTGTCAACACAGGGGGTTCATGAAACTGAATGAATTGATCTTTGAGGTGCCCACATCGGCCTCACTTATGGATCAACGTCACTGTAATTCCTAGTCTTTTCATCATTTCGGTGGCAGCTGAATGAGCTTCCTGACCCTTTGCCTCAGGCTGTTCTAACGTGGCCCCCTCTTACCCAGGTCTCCTTGTTCCTTTTCACAGCTATGAAAGCAACTCAGAAGAAAATGTAGGCGGTCGTCCTACCCATTGCTGCCCCGTCGCCGCATGCCCTGACATCCACCACCACCCTGAACCAGGAGGGGGCGCTGTCGTTGCAGAGAGAGGCCAGCTCATAAGCTCCACTGTGGAGATCTCCTCCAAAGGCGCCGTCGAAGGAGGTGAGCTGGGCTCCGGGGAGCAGTGTGCACCGGCCTTCCCGCTTCATGCAGCTGCGCACCCTGTCCTGGAGCGCACAGATCTCTTTGTCGGGGCAGCTGTGTGGCTCGCAGACAAGCCCGCCTGAGGCCTGGCAGGTGCACTTCTCGGAGCAAGCGCCGGAGATGATGCAGGGAAATTCCCAAATGACTTTGTTACAGGAAAGCAGCATGAGTTCTGCAGAAAAGGACCTGGGGATTACAGTGGACGAGAAGCTGGATATGAGTCAACAGTGTGCCCTTGTTGCCAAGAAGGCCAATGACATATTGGGCTGTATTAGTAGGAGCATTGCCAGCAGATCGAGGGACGTGATTATTCCCCTCTATTCGGCACTGGTGAGGCCACATCTGGAGTACTGTGTCCAGTTTTGGTCGCCCCAATACAGAAAAGATGTGGACAAATCGGAGAGAGTCCAGCGGAGGGCAACGAAAATGATTAGTGGGCTGGGGCACATGACTTACAAGGAGAGGCTGAGGGAACTGTGGTTATTTAGTCTGCAGAAGAGAAGAGTGAGGGGGGATTTGATAGCAGCCTTCAACTACCTGAAGGGGGGTTCCAAAGAGGATGGAGCTTGGCTGTTCTCAGTGGTGGCAGATGACAGAACAAGAAGCAACGGTCTCAAGTTGCAGTGGGGGAGGTCTAGGTTGGCTGTTAGGAAACACTGTTTCACTAGGAGGGTGGTGAAGCACTGGAATGGGCTACCTAGGGAGGTGGTGGAATCTTCTTCCTTAGAGGCTTTTAAGGTCAGGCTTGACAAAGCCCTGGCTGGGATGATTTAGTTGGGGATTGGTCCTGCTTTGAGCAGGGGGTTGGACTAGATACCTCCTGAGGTCCCTTACAACCCTGATATTCTATGATTCTATTCTATGAGAAAAGTCCCAAGATGGGATCAACTCAAAGCTCTCTGTGATTATTTAAATTACAGTAGCCTGCCGAGGTCAGGATCCCATTGCGCTGGGTGCTGTACATATGAATAGTGAGAGACAGTCCCTGCCCCAAAAGGTATGTTTTTACTGCAGAGTTTTCTTGGGAGATCTTTCTTTCTCTGGGCTAGCCTAGACCAGGTGTGAGCAGCCACACTGCAAAACCCTACCCAAATTACTCTGTCCCCCCTGGTGCTGAGCTCCACTGTGTGTGCCGCTGGGACCTCTGGGGGCATATCCCATGGTGCTTTGTGCTGCAATAAGCTGAGCAGCTCTAGGTGTGCCGAATGTGGGAATTTTGGTAATATTTTATGAGGTCTATGTGTGCCTCAGTTTCCCTCCATGCTTTGTACTGCTGTACACTGAGCGTAAAGGGAAGCGGTGAGGTGTTGGACTCACGTAGCCACCCTGTTGGAGGCCAGAGTCATTAACAAATGGAATAAATTCTAGGCATGTGAATGGAGGGTCTGGAAGAGACAATGGAAACCCCAAAGGCCGGGACATTCACCTGCACTGACCAACTACCAAGAGACAGGAATTTAGCTGCAAAGAAGCAGAGCAAAGGCCCTGAGCTGGAGAATGAAGGGGAAAGGTGCCAGGTGGTTGGGTGAAGAGCTTAGTTCACAGGGACTCTCTCCTGGGATGGAGACAAAGAGAGGAAGTGACATGGTTCCTCCGGCATGGCTCAAGGAAGCCCGGGCATTAGCCAGTCTGAACTCTGCCGTGACCTTTGCTTCTCTGCGCTAACCCAAGGCCTTTCAGATGCTGTAGCCAGGGGACTAACAAGCTGTTACCTTGACAAGGCCGCCTGGTGTCGCTGCAAATTCTCACTGAGGGCTTTGCACCCTGAAGAGGTAGGAACAAAAGTCCCACAGGAGTCCAGCTTGACTGGACTCGCTGCAGGGAGCCGTGGAGAGACAAGGGATCACTGGTGCCCCTGTTGAGTTGTGTGCGTCCTTGGGGTCCGGCACACTAAAGGAGTCACCCCAAGGGACTATTACAGGCGGGTACATGGACCAGCCCCTGTGAATCCATGACATGGGAATTCTTCCCCAGTGAATTGTAGGAGAAGGCGTCTGTCCTTCTGGGCACAGGAGGGCTATCAGTGGTTTAGCCTGTGTCCTCATGGCAAAGTGGCTGTTACCAGTCTGAGTGTAAACAGCACCCAGGGTCCAACCCCATCCTCACTCCCACTCCCCGGTTAGGCCAGCCAGCCTAGGCTGAAAGAACCACTGAACTCCAAGTGAGAAAATCAGAATGCCATAGTGGGTTAGACCAATGTCCATCTAGCCCAATATCCTGTCTCTGGCAGTGACCAGTGCCAGATGCTTGAGGTAGAATGAACAGAACAGGGCAATTAGTATGTGATCCATCCCCTGTCATCCACTCCCAGCTTCTGGCAGTCAGAGGTTTAGGGACACCCAGAGCATGGGGTTAGGACCCTGACACTATTGGCTAATAGCCACAAATGGCCCTATCCTTCATGAATTTATCTAATTCTTTTTTTAATCCAGTTATAGTTTTGGCCTTCACAACATCCCCTGGCAACGACTTCCACAGGTTGACTGTGTGTTGTATGAAGTGCTTCCTTTTGTTTGTTTTAAACCTGCTGCCTATTAATTTCATCAGGTGACCCCCGGTCCTTGTGTTACGTGAAGGGGTAAATAACACTTCCCTAGTCACTTTCTCCATACCACTCAGGATTGTATAGATCTCTATCACACCCCCCCTTAGCCGTCTCTTTTCTAAAATGAACAGTCTCAGTCTTTTTCATCTTTGTGTAGAAGCTGTTCCATCCCCCTAACCATTTTTGTTGCCCTTAACTGCACCTTTTTCAATGCTAATGTCTTTTTTGAGATGGGGTGACCAGAACTGCCCGCAGTATTCCAGGTGTGGGCGTACCAGGCCTTTATATAGTGGCATAATGATATTTTCTGTCTTACTATCTATCCCTTTCGTAATGGCCCCTAACATTCTGTTCACTTTTCTGAGAAGTTTGTGTGGATAGGGGTGAGGGGAAGGAACAACATTCAGGGAAGAGCCTGAGTTTACTCTGCAGTGAAGACATCCACCAAGGGACCAAACCTCAACTGGAGAGCAGAGAAACCCAAAGAGTTTACAAGGGGGAGAGGGGAAACTGAGGCCAAAGAGGTGACATGATTTCTCCTAGATTATTGCAGAGCAAACTGAACCCAAGTTTTTTAATTCCTAGCCCAGTGCTCCAATTACCCTGCAACTGTTGCCTTTAATAAGAAATGGGCAATAATAATAACACCACCACCCAGCTCTTCTATAGCGATTTGATTCAGTGTACCACAGAGTGCTTTACAAAGGAGATCAGTATCATTCTAAGATGGGGAAACTGAGGCACAAAGAGTGGTAGTGTCTTGCTCAAGTTCACTCAGCAGGCTAACACTCTTCCTTTGCCCGTGATTTCAACAGAGACAAAGGGACAGGACTCAATTAAGGCCGGAAATCAGACAAAAGTTGCCAACCATAGGAGGAGGTAGATTCTGGAATAGCCACCCACCAGGAGGAATGGGAGCAGGCAACCTGACTAGGTTGAAGATGGACCATGATAAGTTTTTGAACTTCCTAGACGGGAAAGGACCTGTCCCATTCCCCATCCTCCAAGCCAGCCACTTATGCTAACTGGGGTCAGGATTAGACCTGCAGCCCCTTAGAGGGGAAAGGCAATATGTCCCTTTCCCTACCCCCCTAAGGCAGCCAGTGTCCCGCGCTGGGCCAGATCAGAGCCGGCACCCTCTAGTGGGGAAAGGCTCCATATCCCATTTTCCATCCAATCCCATGGTTTTCCTGTGATGAATCCCTAGTGCATGGCATAGTTTCATTTCCACGTGCAAGGATCACACAGGGCAGGTGTTTGGATGCTCAACTAACCAAGTGCCACTGACTGCAGCGGAAGTCACATGGGTGACTGAAGGCAGGACCTAGCTGTAGGTTTTATGTGTCGTTGCACTGAAGGGCACAGACACACAGTCACTGTAACTCCCCGTGGGAAGCTGGGACAATCCCACACCTACAAGGGCATCCGATGCCAAATGACAGCATCGAGGATGACAGACGACTCATATCCCAGCACCCACCTTGATGTAGCGTCCGTCACGCACGCAACTGCATCCTTCCATGGACATGCAGGTTTCCCCATTGAATGCGTAGCCAGCGTCGCACTGGCAGCCTTCAAAGCATTTTGCAGTGCATTGGGCAGGGGTGGACAAGCCAGCGCATGTGAAATAACAAGATCTAGTGCACAGCTCGTAGTAGCTATTGGCCGGGCAGGGAAAGCTGGACAGACAGAAGTAAATGATAATTAGGGATGAAAAACTGATTCCACCATGGACATAGTTATTACGGCAGTGCAAAAAACAGAGCTAGGCAAAATGTTTGGGTGAGACAGAATTTTTGCTGAAAAATGCATTTATCATTTGGGTCAAATTCAATGAATATTTTCAAATGGAAAAAGCATGGGGTTTTTTTAAATAAATAGTTAACGTTTTTCGTTTTTTTTCAACTTTTCATTTCAAAACAGAATTTTGTCTCCAAATTTGGCCAATTAAAAACAAAATCACACACACACACACACACACACACACACGTGAAAGCCATACCAAAATGGTGGCGTTGAAACGATAAACTTGGCCAAAAAATTGTTTCAAGTCAACCCAAAATGTTTTGGT
Source organism: Terrapene triunguis (assembly GCF_002925995.2). Classification (NCBI taxonomy): domain Eukaryota; kingdom Metazoa; phylum Chordata; order Testudines; family Emydidae; genus Terrapene; species Terrapene triunguis. The sequence goes on along the minus strand of NW_020664812.1, from coordinate 972,733 downwards.
CAATTCAAAATTATTCTTTTTCTTCAAGTTTTCCAGTTAAAAGTAAACATTAGAAAAAAATGGTTTCAGTTCCAGCCAACCCAGGTTTTTGAGAGGGATTGTCCAGCTCAGCCGCTGAACAAAAGAGTCTGTGAGATGCTGCCCTGTGGTGATTGTTTGTTCTCTGGCTGAGCTGAAATCGAAACAGAAGGATTTTTATTTCATTTTCTTTTTCAGGGTACTTTTAACCTTTAAAGAAATCAGAGTAAAAGTCAAAAAGTCGTTTCAAATTTAAAAAAATCAGATTGTTTCAGTTTTTCCAGATTTTTTTTTTCAACCAAAAGACAGAAATTTGACAGAAATTCTCCAAACGTTTCAGTCAATCTAAATATGCATTTTTGGTGAAAAAAAGATTTATGTGAAAAATGTCGTTGTGATGTGATAGTTTATATTTTCTGGTTTAGATCTCATTTGACCACTAGTAGAGTCATTTTTCTGACTGCACACTGGAGGCTGGGTTTATATACTGTCTGATATGCTGTCCCCCCACCCCCACCCCCAACGGCACAGCCCCTCTAGCCCAGCAATGGAGTATTGGGGCAAGCATTGACTCACATGGAGGCGTGACTTCTGTTAAATCATCCACACGGCAGCACTTCCTAGCACTGCTCTGGGACACTGGGGTCAGCACTGACTCGGGAGGAGACTGTCTAGTACTGAGGCTATGTCTGCACTAGAGTAGCTACAGTGGCATAGCTACAGCACTGCAGCTATACTCCATCCCACCCCCTGCAGCATGCAACCAACCAGCTACTGACCTCTCATAACTGGTTTAGCTTGGAGATCTGACAAGCAGAGAGATTGTGATACCACTTCACTAATTGCAAATACAGCTGAAGATAAGAAAAGGCTGTAGATTGTTCTGTAAACTTACGGCAGAAGGAGGCTGTTCTCCAGGCACTGACTGTGACTCCAGCTGCCTGGCATGCGGCCGCGTAGGCCGGGACACTCTGGCAGAGGATTTCTCTTGCTCCATTGGCAGCACACATGTCATAGAGACAATGGTTGAAATACTCGATAGGGCTGACCAGTGAGTGACAGTATTGAAAGGGACCTGATGTCGCTTTGATCAACCCACAGGAGCTATCGACCTGGTACGGCGCTGTTTTAGCTGCATCACAGACCGGGCATCTTTCCCCACAGCCGTCGGTGCACGTGGCACCATCAACGGGCACCTTCCAGGAGGCCCCGAACTCATCAGCGTTCTGGGCGCTCTTCCCACTGGGCAGCAGGAAATCGTCATTCTTGTCTCCGTTGAAGTTGCCGCACAAGCAGCACACGTGTCCCTTGTAGGAGCTGGGGATGGAGACTAGGACCATAACAGGAGGTGTCGTAAAGGACTTTGAGGCCAGAGGCAGACTGGACAATGATGTTGTTCCCCTCCTGGTTGATCCGAAGTTTCCCGTCGTTCATAGCCAGCGGGAGAGTGTAGAGCTCCCCGTCCACCTGTGCCAATGAGAGGGAAATTCACCTGTCACTAGTGGGGACTCAGCAGCTGTGTCCTGGTTACACACACACACACACACACACACACACACACACGTCACTCTAGGCTACAATGAGAATAATCTCAAACAGGGACTTACCGTGACTTTCCACTTCTTTCCCCTCTCCATGGTGATGGCGTAACCATGAACGGAGACCACCACCATCCGTGCCACTGACACTTGGCCATTACCGTTGTGTTGTTGCAGTCTATATAATTTTATGAAAATATGCTAATGAGTTTAAATATAATGTAACTAGAATATGCTTCATGCAAAAGGTCTCTTGTAAAGTATCATTACAAAGCTTATAATCTACTGAGTGTGATCATCCTATTTGTATAAATGTACCAGTCTTGTATCTGAAACTAGAAATATGAAATATAACTCTGAGGGCCTATTGTAATTATGCAAAGTGTGGGCCATTAATGGTTGTTTGGAATCTTGATGACTCCCATTAACCAGGACAATTGTCTGCAGATGGCTTTGTTTTACTTGTAAGTCTCCCTGTATACATGTATGCTGGCAAGTGGGTAATGAAGTCTTACAGTGACATGTGATCATGTCATCTGAACTGGAACCATCTTTAACCTGGTGCTTTTCCATTGACAAGGAGGGAGTGGGAACTCAGAGAGGGACAAAGGATTCCCACCTTATGCAAAAGATATATAAGTGAGTGGAACAGAACAAAGAGAGGAGCCATCATGAGGAATCCCCTAGCTACCACCTGAGCTGGAACAAGGGCTGTACCAAGGGAAAGGATTGTGCCCAGACTAGGAAGGTGTCCAGTCTGTGAAAGAAATTTACTGAAACATCTCTCAGGGTGAGATTTTATCTGTACTCAATTGTATTACTGTATTAGGCTTAGATTTGCATGTTTTATTTTATTTCGCTTGGCAATTCACTTTGTTCTGTCTGTTACTACTTGGAACCACTTAAATCCTACTTTCTGTATTTAATAAAATCACTTTTTACTTATTAATTAACCCAGAGTATGTATTAATACCTGGGGGGGGGGGCAAACAGCTGTGCATATCTCTCTATCAGTGTTATAGAGAGCGAACAATTTATGAGTTTACCCTGTATAACTCCATTGGGAGTTGGGCATCTGAGTGCTAAAGACAGGAACACTTCTGTAAACTGCTTTCAGTTAACTCTGCAGCTTTGTGGCATGTGGTTCAGACCCTGGGTCTGTGTTTGAGCAGACGGGAGTGTCTGGCTCAGCAAGACAGGGTGCTGGAGTCCTGAGCTGGCAGGGAAGGCAGGGGCAGAAGTAGTCTTGGCACATCATTTGGCAGTTCCCAAGGGGGTTTCTGTGATCCAACCCATCACAACTGTAGCTCTCATTTTCTACCACCACAGAGAAGTTTGCCAGCCCAGCGTCACTACTACAGACTCTGGCCAAGCTGTAAGTGCAAGTGCCCTGGAAATCAAAGGCCCATCCATCAAAGGTCAGATAGTGAGGGTCACCAGATGCTACACATTTGCCAAAGCCTGTGGCGTGGCAACCCAAGACTCCATTCTCCACCCTGCACTGCTCATTGATTCCATAGGAGGCCTCCTGGCACTCGACAACCCCGTTGTGTTTGCACCGGCACCGTTCCTGGCAGGAGGCGCTGGGGTAGAACTCCTCTCCCTTCCTGTAGTACCCGCCCTGGTGCACACAACCGCACTGCGTGACGGGGACGCACCAGTCTCTGCTCAGGAGGAACCCGGCGTCACAGAAACAACCTTTGGCACAGGGGGCGTCACAGCCATCAGGCCCCTAAAGGCTGTGGCAGGTGGCAGGGCAGCCGCTCCCACAGAGCTCGTAGTGGGAGTTACTGGGGCAGGTGGCACCTGCAGGAGAAGATCAGAGGGAACGTGCAGATGGGAGTGAGAGAAAGCTTCTTAAATTAAGGCACCACCGGAAGAGAAGGTGCAGGTATCACTTACAATAGTGTTGTTCGGGGGAATTGGGAGCCAAAACTCCTGGGTTCTAGTCATGGTTCAGGGAGGGACGTGGGGTCTACTGGGTTAGAGCAGGCAGGACTGGGAGCCAGGACTGCTGGGCTCTATCACTGGCTCTGGGGGGAAAGTGGTGTCTAGTGGTTTAAAAGCAGGGGAGACTGGAACTCAGGACTCCTGGGTTCTAGTCCTTGCTGTGAGCAGCCAAAGGGATCTAGCCAATCAGAGATGGAGGGATTGCAATCAGGTTTCCTGGTTTGTACTGCCAGCTCTGGGAAGGGATTAGGATCTAGTTGCTTAGTCACAGAAGGGCTGGGAGTCAGGACTCTGGGGTTTTCTTTCTGACTCTTGGACGTTTGGTCTAGTGGTTAGAGCTGCAGACAAGGGGATGTGTTCCAAGTTGAAACCCAAATTCTGGAGTGGGCAGCTGTGTATAGTTTAGTGATGGAGGACTTCGATGGCCAGGGCTGCGTGGCACTGCAGAGCTGTGGGTGCTTCAAGAAGTGGATATATTACAAGGTACCGCCCCCTGCTGCGGGTATTAACTCCTATAAGTTCACTTCCTCCACACCCTGCTCTCATCACCCATGTTGGATCAGACCATTGTCAATTGCCAATGGCAATACAGAAACTCCTCACTTAAAGTCATCCTGGTTAATGTTGTTTCATTGTTACGTTGCTGATCAATTAGGGAACATGTTCGTTTCAAGTTGTACAATGCTCCCGTATAACCTTTGGCAGCCGCCTGCTTTGTCCACTGCTTGCAGGAAGAGCAGCTCGTTGCAGCTGGCTGGTGGGGGCTTGGAACCAGGGTGGACCGGCAGCCCCCATATCAGCTCCCCGCTCCCCTAAGTTCCCTGTGTAGCAGCTGCCCAGCAGGCTACCAGTTCAGCTGTCCCTCCCCCCACTGCCATGTGCTGCTCCTGCCCTCTGCCTTGGAGCTACTCCTGGGAGCCTCCTGCTTGCTGTGCAGGAGAGGGGGAAGGAGGGGAGTTAATGTCAGGGTGTCTCCCTCCCCCCTATGCTTGCCCCCCGCTTACCCCTTCTCCATATAGAGCAGGGTGGGGACAGGACAGGGCTCAGGATGGAGAGAGCTTGCTAACCGCAGCTGCTGTCTCAACTTCCTGATTTTTCTACTTAGAGTGGGGTCAGCATACTTAGAGGGGCTATGCACATCTCTCTCCCACACACACAGGGTGTGTTCTCTGTCTCTTGTCTGCCATGCTGTCTCCCCTCCCTCTATTCGTGCTGCCTTGTAGAGTATGAGGCTATGTTAACAACAATGTGTTAACCCTTGAGGGCTCAGCCGAATACTAGTTAATCATTTAGCAGTAAGGTATTCCCCGGGAAATATCCCACCCTCTTCCACCCTTTAACTTCACCACCTCAACCAAGCTTCACAATCATCATTGCTGTGTACAGTATTAAATTGTTTGTGTATATATATATATATATATATAGTTTTTTGTCTGGTGAAAAAAATCTTCCTGGAACCTAACCCCCCCATTTACATTAATTCTTATGGGGAAATTGGATTCGCTTAACATCATTTTCTAAGTATAACATTATGGTGGAGAATTGCGAAAGGGGGAATATTGGCATATGTTGTGGTTATTGTGAAAACTGGTGTGCACACCGCCAGCTCTAGAAGGCTTGGCACTTCTATTTTGCCAACCAGACAAACTCTGAAGGATATAGGAGTTTGTCCACCTCCTAGGTCTTGAAGGATATATATAGACAGAGGTGAATCTTGGCGCTTGTATTTGGTTAACCAGACAAACTCTGAAGGATATAGGAGTTTGTCCACCTCCTGGCCTTGAAGGATATATATATAGGTAGAGGTAAAATATACATGTAAAAATTACTATATGCAAATTACCTAACTGATAGAGGAAGGAGAGAACTGCCCATAATTGGCAGCACAAAGAAGCCACAGATAAAGGACAAATCTGGTCAGCAAACAAACTACCTGAAACTAAAAGACTCAAATTATGACCCTCCAGAGGAAGGTGGAAGGAGTCAAACCTAAGAATAAGAAGGGAACAGATTAACCCTAAATAGAAAAATGCAGTATGCAGTGCTGAAATCTGAAGACAAATACAAAAGTTTTCTGCTTATATGCATGACACCCCTACCTTTTAATTCACCAAAAGCCCAAGGATATAATTTATGGTATAACAACAGACTTTTAATAGATTTGATGTTAATATTAAACATTGGGATAAATGTAATGTTAATAAGTACCCCTGTAACAATGCATAGTGTGTATGAGTTTGAAAAAGGAAAACCTTTAAGGTCATATGGTAATGATGCTTCTCAGCTATTACCTGGGGATTGCGTCAGTTAGAGCCATAAGGGAGCAGCTCCTGCAGGGGACGGAGCCAGATTAGATTAGATTAGAGAAAGGGAGAGACTCAAGATATTGTTAGGAGGATGGATTAGATGGATAGGGAGATTAAACAGATTTAATAGATGGGTAGATCGATTAGATGGATTGGGTGATTAAATAGATTAAGTGGAGGATACGTGGATAAAATGGATGGAGAGATTAAATGGATGTAATAGATGGATAGGTTTGTATTGGCAATTGTAATCAGTCACCCTGAATTAAAAATGGTGGGATTTTTTTATGACTAAAAAATTTCCCAAATTGAAAATTTTTTGGTTTTGGAATCAATAAAATTTCATTTTCAAAAACTATTTAACCTGCAAATGGGAAACTGAAACATAGTTTTAAAATGTTTTTTAAAAAGGAAAATAAAAAACGAACAGAATGAAAATGAATTCAAAATTCACCATTTGGAGTTTGTTTTCAACCAGCTCTACCTGTAAAGTTCTTTAGAGGGGCGGGGTTCTGCAGGGCTACTTCCAAGACTGCGTGTACGACTATTGCTTCTTCAAAGGCCAACAAGCCGTGATATGCCAGCTTATCACCAGCTATACTGCAGCCTGCCAGGCCACCGGGGTCACTATATTTGCCTGGAGGACCAACTCCTTCTGCAGTAAATGGAAGCAGCTTGGGACCGCCTTCTGGGATGAAAGTTAATGTACGAGGGAAAAAAAACAGGGTCTTTGCTCAAGGGAAAGACAAGTTGGTTGGTGTTCAGAGAAGGGGATGTTTCTCCCCTAGGGGGTGCAGGCTTTGATTCAGCCCCAGGGTAGGGGGACTGGCCAGGTCAGGGTGGGCATGGGAGATTATATGGGGCTTTTCCCCTCTAGGGGGCACCAGCTCTGATCTGATCCCCAGACAGGGAAACTGACTGGCTCAGGGGCAGAGAATTGGAATTCAGGGCCTGTCCCCTGGAGGGTGCAAATTCCAATCCAGGCCCTGCCTAGGGGTAGAAGTTGACTCAGTGTGGGTTGTCTAGGGATATGGGGCCTGTATTTCATGAGTGTGTGGGTCTCATGCAGGTCCTTATTGTACAAATGAGCCTGTCACAGAGCTCATGCTAATACCTGGAGTTGCCAGTTGTCAGAAGAGGCCAAGAGCTGAAGGGGCCATGGAGACTGAACTTTCCTCTGTCAAGGGGTCCTGCAACAACATACTGGTAAGGCACAGTATGAAGGAAGCTTGCCTGGCAGCTTCCCATACTGCACCCAACAGACTCCATTCTCCAGGGCTGTCATCAGGCTCCCTTCTCCAGCCCTTACATCGTTACATAGTTCAGACTCCATCTAGTTTTCTTTTATGGGATGCTACCGTCTTGTTGTTTCAATGACAGGTCTCTCCTGTGCCCAAAACAGCCACTGTGAGGTCTACGCCCGGGGCTGCCAGTCGACCTACAGCAGCCTCTACTCCCCAGTTCAGTGCTCAGCCCAGTGCTGGGAAGGCTGCGTGTGTGATTAGGGCTTTGTGCTCAGTGGTGATGAGTGCATCCCTATGTCCCAATGTGGATGTGTCTACCTGGGATTTTATTATGCGGCTGGGGAGACCTTCCACCCAATGTGCCAGGAGCAGTGTGTGTGCCAGGCCAGTGGAGATGTGGTGTGTAAAGTTTTGTCCAACCTCCCTAATGAGGAGTGCAAGCTGGTGAATGGCATCCGGAAATGCCAGCCTGTCGGATCCGCAACATGCTCTGCAGCCGGAGACCCCCACTACCTCTCCTTCGATGGGGTCGCCTTCGATTTCCAAGGCACCTGCACCTACATCCTGGCCAAGACCTGCACCAACACCGGGAACCTGACATTCTTTGCCATGAAGGTGGAGAATGTGCCCTGGGGCAATGGGAAAGTGTCTGTCACCAAGCTGGTGTCCATGGAGGTCTACGGGCTCACGCTCACCCTGCTGCAGAACAGGAAGGGGCTTGTCATGGTAAGTCCTGCTCAAGATGTTCCCAGGGGGCTGAACCCTGCAATGGGGCAGCCCCACTGATGTGGCAATGCAAGGAGCACTTGTCTCCTGGGTCACTCATTAGGAGCACGCAGGCAGGAGGGGTCAGATCCTGATCTTATTGACACCAGTGCCAATCCAGAGGAATCCACCTGAAGAAAGCAGAATCGCTCTGGATTTTCTCTGGGACAAGTGAGATCGGAATCCTGCCCTCAGCTCATTGCGCTCAGTGGATGATTGCAGATAATGATGCCATTATACTGGAAGAGGTGACCCTGGATTTACCTTTGAGTCAGTGAAATCAGAAGTGACCATAACATAATTGAGTTCAGTGGAGTCACTACAGATTTGCCCAGGTGTCACTGAGACCCTATCTTGTGCCCATAACCCACCCCTACAGCATCCACTCCCTCGACTCACAGGGAATGCTCCGTCTCTTCCATGTGGACGGGGTGTCTCACAACCTCCCTGTGGTCGTGGCCGATGGGCTCCAACCGACGCAGCCCCCTCCCCCACACAAGCTACTCCCTAACGCTCTAACCAGCGTGGCCCCCTCCCCCACAGGAGCTGCTCCCTAACGGCTCCAACCGACACAGCCCCCTCCCCCACACGAGCCACTCCCTAA
>NW_020664812.1:955802-964298 GCF_002925995.2 Terrapene triunguis | reverse complement strand
CAGCCCCCTCCCCCACAGGAGCTGCTCCCTAACGGCTCTAACCAGCACGGCCCCCTCCCCCACAGGGGCCGCTCCCTAAAGACTCCAACCAATGCAGCCCCCTCTCCCTCAGGAGCTGTTCCCTAATGGCTCCAGCTGACACAGGCCCAGCAGTGCCATTCTCCAGGAGCAAAGCTGGGCAGTGGAAGATGAGGATCAGTTTTGCTGGCACAATCGCATTGGAGGTTGCAGACCCTGTGCCCCCAGCATAGCCAGAAAGTACAAGGAGGAGGCCTCGTGCGGCCTGATAATCAAGGTCTCAGATGGGCCCTTCAGCCAGTGCCACACCAAGGTGGATCCTACAGTCTACTCGGACAACTGCATGTACAATCTGTGCCACAGCGACGGCTACAGGAAAGCCCTGTGTGAGGCCCTGAAGGCCTATATGGACGCCTGCCAGCTGGAGGGGGTCAGGATTGGGGAATGGAGGCAGCTGGCCAGATGCCGTGAGTACAGATTTGAATGCCAACATTATATAAATGGGTCTGGGGGTCAGCACTCCTGCATTCTATTCTTCTCCTTAGGAGGGAGTGTGGCCTAGTGCTTTGAGCAGTGGTTGGGATATGAGGACTCTTGGTTGTACTGTACCTACAGTATCTCTGCCTGTCTGTCTATGGTATTTCTAAGGGGGCTCTCACTGTGAATATATAACATCTGCCGATGACACATGGGAGTCTGAGATAAGATGATGCCAATTTTAAAGTCAATCATCCCTTTATAGGCCTGATCCTTTAGGGTGCCAGGCACCTCCTGCAATGTGATGAGCATCATTGACTCTTCTTGAGGTGAGTGGGATTGGAGAGCTCTCTGTGCCCCATTAGAGATGTCCCTTTCTGTCTATTTTAAATGCTGCTTTTTCATGGAGAGAACTTGCTGCTAAATCTGTGGGTCCTTCACTCTCCAGCCATGGAGTGCCCCCTGGAGAACAGACAGTACCAGCTCTGTGGAACAGCCTGCCCAGCCACGTGTGTGGACCAGTCAGTCCCCAGCAGCTGCCAAGACCCCTGCGTGGAAAGCTGCCAGTGTAAGAATGGTTTTGTGCTGAGCCAGGGCAAATGCATCCCACAGGGCAGCTGTGGGTGCCAGTTTAAAGGGTGCCTCTATGCCCCCAATGAGAGCTTCTGAGTCGACGAGGCATCTGGGACATGGTGCATGTGCAATGCAGCCACTAGACAAGTCGAATGTGTGGGTGCTACATGCAAACGTTCAGAGAGATGCGGGCTAGTGAATGGCGTACGGGGCTGTTACCCCTCCAGCTATGCCATCTGCTCTGTGACAAGGAATCTGTGCTATGCCACCTTTGATGGACAGAGATACGACTTCCAAGGGCATCGGCCACTACCAGCTCACAGCTCTGTGCGAGAAGGCAGAGGGACTGGTGGACTTTGAAGTCTACTTCCAGGAGAACAATACCGCTCCTGTACAGATCAAGGTTTATCAGACCAACCTCAGGGTCAGCAATCAATTCCCTGGGAAAGTCCTGGTGAGTTTCTCAAATTGTCTCTAATCTCTCTAAAACATTTGTGGAAAGTCACCTGTGTGATCCAGAAAAGTTGCAGACAGCGCATGGAAGGATTTTGAAATATAGGGTGAATTGTAACCACATTCTTCTATAAACAGGGAGCCAATGGAGATATTTAAGGACTGGGGTGATGTGGTTACACTTTGGATGTGTGAGAAGGTGTCTGAATCATAGAATCATAGGACTGGAAAGTACCTCGAGAGGTCATCTAGTCAAGTTCCCTGCAATCATGGCAAGATTAAGTATTACCTAGACCATTCCTGACAGGTCGTTGTGTAACCTGCTCTTAAAAATTTCCAATGATGGATATTCCACAACTTCCCTAAGCAATTTATTCTAGTGATTAACTACCCGGACAGTTAGGAAGTTTTTCCTAACGTCCAAACTAAACCTCCCTTGCTGCAATTTAAGCCCACTGCTTTTTGTCCTATCCTCAGAGGTTAAGGAGAAAATTTGTTCACCCTCCTCCTTGAAACAACCTTTTATGTACTTGAAAACTGTTATCATGTCCCCTCTCAGTCTTCTCTTCTCCAGACTAAACAAACCCATTTTTTCAATCTTTCCTCATAGGTCATGTTTTCTAGACCTTTAATCATGTTTGTTGCTCTTCTCTGGACTTTCTCCAATTTGACCACATCTTTCCTGAAATGTGGCACCCAGAACTGGACAAAATATTCCAATTGAGTCCTAATCAGTGCAGAGTAGAGCAGAAGAATTACTTCTTGTGCCTTGCTTAAAACACTCCTGCTAATAGCAACAGTGTTACACTGTTCAATCATATTTAGCTTGTGATCCATTATGACCTCCAAAACCCTTTCTGCAGTACTCCTTCCTAGGCAGTCATTTCCCATCTTCTATGTGTGCTTTCCTAAGTGGAGCACTTTGCATTTGTTACTCCTGGGGAAATTCTCGCATAATTTTGTATTTACCCACATAAAAAACCATTTTCCTAAGAAGTGCTGCAGTTCTGCCTTTTTCCCCAACGCTGTGATACCAGAACAGCCAGCTTCTCTATGCCCACTGTTATAGTGCCACAGCGGCCTCTGGTGTGCAAAAGTCAGAATTGCAGCACTTCTTAGGCAAAATGTATTTTATGCGGGAAAATACTAAATTCTATGCCCAGTGATGCAGAATTCCCCCATGAGCAGCACCTTGCCCGTGGAGGCAGTTTAGGACAGAGTGGGGCACACAGGGCTGCTGGGGGGTCACAGACTGGGATTCAGAATGACTTGTAGGGGGGACAGACTGGCACATGGGCTCAGGAGCTAGTTGGGTGACAGCATTGAGCCTCGGGAGGGAGGAGGGGGGCTGCAGAGACCCGTGGGGATGAGGGGTGTGGGGATGGGGCAGATGTGCCTGACTGAATGGCAGAGGCTTGGGGTCATCCAGAGTCTGCATGGGGGAGGCTTCCCAACACCCTAACAATCCCACCCCCCATGAAGAAAAACCTCCCCCACACCCAACACTCTCCAGTTTCACTCCTAGGTTCTGTTGTGGTCAAAGACCCCCACGCAGTCATTTTAGTTCAAAGACTCAAGCCTGAGGCCAGTTTATTGACATACATACCAGTGCACTGGGGTGCAGTCCGGAGACTGACACCCCGAGCAGCAGCTCGCAGGCTGCTTTATTTCGTCAAACCGCAAGCAAAGTACAAACAATAGTCATGAGTTAAGAAATTAGGGTTGGGGTTAGTCCCTCCCCCAAACCACGAGTTAAGAAAGTAGGGTCGGGGTCAGTCTCCCCCCCCCCCCCAGTACCTTCCTCATTAATTTTCCGAGAAGTGGGTGTTTATTTGGGTAGAGGGGCGCTTGATGGTTTTCCCCAGGGGTGGTACTTGGCACCAGTTTGGGTACATTTCTCAAGACACATGTTATTTTTCCAGGGTCTTTTGGTTAAAGATTAAGGGGGGGGGGGTTCCATGGGATGCCTAAAGAGGATCTATGATTGGCTATTTTTGCAGATAGCTGGAATTGGAGAATTTGTAGATAGCTACAACTGCAAGAGTGATTAGCTCTTTGCAAAAGCAATTTCTTAATGTATTTCATAAACTTGCGGTTATTATATTGCTAAAGCAGTCTTTCTGTTATAGCCTTTAGCATTGTTCCTTCTTCTCCCCCCCTCCTCTGGCCATTACCTTTGACCGAGTTTAGCAGAAAACTGTGCAGTTTAGTCTAGTTCAAGCTTTAGGCCTGCCCTACTCTGTGTAAAGGCCATCAGCATAACAGATCTCTGTTGGAGGGTTTATTTGGGGCCCACAGATTCAAAGCTCTGGCTATCAAAAAGAAGGCCCCCCTGTTCTATTTCCCCACAATTTCCCTCCTCTGATGCCATATAGGCATCACTATCCTTATTTAGAAAAGATGTCATAGGACAGTAGTTAGATTCAGAATTAATACTAAGGTGGTTAATTTCCGGATCTGAGGGACAATATAGTGTGGGGAACATCTGTGAAAATAAAAAGGGCTTTTGGTGGTGGTCGGGGCTGGACCGGAAGCCGGGGCAAACAGCAAAATTTACATAGACAACAAGCAACAGCCAACATTAATCCGCAACAAATTGCGAGAACAATCCAAAATAGAATGTGAAGGGCAGAAGAGGTTAGCCAACTGGGTGTAACTTGGGCGATTTCCTTAGAGGCAAAGCACGCAATGTCGTGGGAGAAGCATAAGGTATGTACTCGATAAGCAGTTTGGAAGGCTTTGGCCTCTTTGTTGTATTCTATTTCTATTACATGCATTTGGGTCTTGCAGGTGAGATAAGTTGGAGAGCAGAGGGAGTAGAGAAGTGAGGTTTAGGAAGCGGTTAGGGATAGGGGAAGTCCAATCAAATGTAAAAGGAACACTTGGATGGAGGGTTACATAAACCTGAGGATTAGCAGGCCATACAATAAAGCGGCTTCCTTGTGCAGTGGTTAAGTTAAGGTGAAAGGGGATAGGGATGTGGGGGTCCGATGGCAGGGCACATCCATGGCTCTTACTAAATAGTAATTTTCCCTCTGGATCTTTACGTATCGCTTCCCCTTCCCAACATGCCAAATCAAAACGTTAACCACTTCTTTAGGATGCAATTTGCGGAGGCAAAATAGCTGTGGGGGTTCCAAGGGCCATAATGACCACAAGGTTCCGATACCCACCCAGATATGTTGAGCAGCGAAATCATAGGGAGTGGTGATGAAATGGCTAGGTTTATGGGGTGGTTTAACTTCCATACCTGCCGGTGGATAACCCAGTCCCATAGACAATTCGCCCAGGGTTCTGGCACAAGTAAGTGCACTGGAGCCCACGTGCCATTAATAGGTTCCGAAGCATGGAAGGAGCATGTCGAGGAGTTGCAGGCCCAATCAGATAGGGTCCAGGTATGCCTCCACTTCCATAGCTTGGATGGCACTCCTACCGCGGTGGTAAGGGTTTCAGGCCACCGCTGATTTAAAACATCAGTTTGCATTTTTTCTAAGGAACCGTTAAAGAAATCCAGCATTTGACTACAAGCTGAATCCCAGACAGTGTCCTTTCCTGCTAAGGCAAGGGTGTTTATTAATTTTTGTAGGAGGGTTTGGGTTGTGGTTCCCAGTCCTGACAAGGCATGGAGGGCTTTTATATTGGTATAGGTGTTAGTTAACCCTGCCTCAGTAAGGAGGCCTGATGCTTTTTCCAAATTTTCCAGGCGTTCTTTATGATCTTGGGCCTTGTCTATTGTCCAAATAGCGGCTGCTTCAGTTAGGCCATGTAAGATCCCTTCTACTACGCCTCCCTTTCCCCAATAAAAACTTTCCCACTGCACAAGCTGGGCCAGTCGAATGGCCGTTCTCTGAGACCAGTCAGGGTACTGGGTAGTTATTTGGAAAGCAGAGAGGGAAATGAGAAAGTGGTGGTTCTCATAGTAGCATTTAGCACAATCCACCACTGGAAACAACAATTCCATCGGTAGGATGTGCTATACCACATTTGTTGTTCCGAGACTTGAATTTCCCTGAGGCAATGGCCAGACAGATTTGTATGGGAATTGGAGAAGACACGAGGGGGAGTAGCTGGGGAGTGGGGACTATAATGATGGGCAACCATGTAGAGCCGGGGTACACTGCAATATGACACAGGCCAAACCGGAGGCTACTGATTGGCCAAGATTTAGAAAAAAAAAATTACTTTTTCCCTCCCCACCCCAAGTTCGTTAAGGAGGAGAGGCTGAGGAATATTAAAAGTTTCATTTTCAGGTAATTTTGGCTAGCTTCCGCAAGCTATTCTTCAAGATTTCGTAGTCTTAGTTCACTTAGCTGTCCGGCAATGAAGCTGCAAGGGAGGGGTTACCAACACAATCACCTTGCTTGGTTGGAGGCTTTATTATGGCCTCAGGTGGAGAAGTTGTTTTCTTAGCAAGGTCCGAAGGCTTAATGGATTTGTCAGCGGACAAGAGTCCCTTAGCATGGGGCCAGGGCAGTTCTTTGCTGATGGACCTTTATGCAGACCCAGTCTCTGGTTTCAGTGAGTGGCAGGACTGCTGTATATAAAAAAAACCTAACACATTTCGTTAGTGCCTGACTATGGTGTAATTTATTAAATGATTGAACATTTGAGCTAGGGCCAGCAGGGCACCGTCGGTAGCTGCATTGGGTGCCCTGGTAAAAATTTTTATGAGGGCTGAATTTGGTCTTTTGATTGGGAGTGGCCTTTAAAGGGCATTTGGCCATACTGGATCTGTGAAGCTGCACACATACTGGATCTGTGAAGCTGCACATAGCTCTTTTATAATCAGTTCAGATATGCCAGATTGTGATACAAAATTCTTAAGCAAAAGCTCCACAACAGCCCACGCATGACATATTTTACCAATGCAAAACTGTTGCAAAACCTCCGTCCAAGATCCTGCATTTGCCCTTCTTGCAAGAAAATATATTACTAAACCCAACACACACTTACGATTATAACATTTAAACATTTGAATAAAATTAATCCAAATATTTAGAAAGAGTTCCCAAAGAGGGAAAAGTGCTGCCTGCCCAATCATCACGTTGCTGGCAGTAGTGCTGGGTCACAGAGGAAAAGTTTTACTTAACTGCAGCAATCAACGGTGCACAGTCATCCGGTGATGCACGTGAGCAAATAGGGCCAGAGCACCTGAGGCGCAACCATCCAGGGAGCGTCAAAGGTGATCAGGGTATAAGGAGTACCCAACAACACTTTAAGATTTCTATTTGTGGCTTTTTAGTTGATATTAGCCTTTACTTGCTATTTGTAACCAAAACAGATTTAAAATTTTTCGTTCTTCTGGCTTTGACTATTTTGCTGCAGCCACAACTTTGGTCTTTATTTAAAACACTTTAAATTTTGTAAAGGATTAAGTTATTTAAGGATCAAATGCTAAATACCAAAATTAAACAACACTAGAAAACATCTTAAACTTATAAACAAAAAATTATACACACCAGGAGCGTTTCTTAACAAATTTAACTAACTTTTTTATAGTCAAATGAATTTACCTTAATATCCTTTTGCCTGTATTATTTACAGACACTCCCAAAGGAATGGCTGCAAAGAAACCAAGAATTTCTTTTTTAACATTTATTTATAGTTTTACTGCTTATGCCATTTGTGACGGGTTGGATCACAGAAACCCCACTTGGGAGCTGCCACCCAATGTACCAAGACTACTTCTGCTCCTGTTTTCCCTGCCAGCTCAGGACTCCAGCACCCTGTCTTGCTGAGCCAGACACTCCAGTCTGCTCTAACACAGACCCAGGGTCTGAATCACTTGTCCCAAAGCTGCAAGTTTACCTGAAAACAGCTCACAGTAGTGTGCTTGTCTTTAGCACTCAGATGCCCAACTCCCAATGGGGTCTAAACCCAAATAAATCCGTTTTACCCTGTATAAAGCTTATGCAGGGCAAACTCATAAATTGTTCACCCTCTATAACACTGATAGAGATACATTTTATATTTCTAGTTTTAGATACAAGAGTGGTACATTTATACAAATCAGATGATTATACTCAGTAGATTATAAACTCTGTAATGATACCTTACAAGAGACCTTTTGCATGAAGCATATCCCAGTTGCATTATATTTACTTATTGTCAAATTTTTTCTAAAACTATCCCAGTTACATTATATTGACTTATTATCAAGTTTTTATAAAACCATATAGACTGCACAACGTCACACCATTATTCAAGCAATTACTATTATAAAAGAAAGAAAGCAAGAAGCCAACTCTGCAATTACTTAATTTCCACCAGCAACTACAGAGTTAACCCCTCACCCCCTCTCTTAACTTCCTTAAACTGCGGTTGCCTGCCCGTTTGGGCCCAATCCTTTTTTTCATGGGCACAGGCATTGTTTTACTATCAATTCAGCAAGGAGGGTGGGCTGTTTTTACCAACCCTCCCTGTAGAAGAGGATTAATTATTTAACAAAGCAATTACTATTATACTTAAAGAGTGGTTAAACAACACAACAACACTAAAACACTTGCTATCATGCTTGAAGAATAGTTAAACAACACTAAAACACAGCAATAAGCCTTAGTCTCCTTTCCAGGCGAGACCAATTTTCCTAGCCTCCGTTACTCGGGGTGAGGCCCACCCCTCCCAACATTCACACCACTGGGGAGGATTTATAAGAGGGGTCCTCGCCTGCACCCTGTCCGGCAACGAGTTACCAATCCGCCTCTGAGAGGAACGGGGTAGGATGCCCGATTGCCCCAGGTTTTGGCAAACAATTTTCAGGGGCTGGAGCTCATTCCATACGCGAGTCCATGCTCCAAAGGAAGGGGAGGGAGCTCACTCCACACGCGAGTCCATGCTCCCAAAGAAAGATTTGGGGAAGGGTTTCGGTCGTAGGCCAACCACACAGAAGATTAGGAAAGGCTTGGTCACCGTACACCCCTCCCCCAGTAGAGAGCACCGGCCCGCCTTCAAGAGAACGGGATGGGATACTCTACT
>NW_020664812.1:954978-955792 GCF_002925995.2 Terrapene triunguis | reverse complement strand
CGGACGGATTCCCTGGGGCCTCCCCGTTCTCCGAGCAAGGAGGTGGTCCCCGTACACCCCTCCCCCAGCAGAGAGCACCGGCCCACCTTCAGGAGAACGGGATGGGTTGCTCTACTGCCTAGGAGTACGTGGATGGTTTCCCGGGGCCTCCCCGCTCTCCGAGCGAGGAGGGACACAATTGTCACTTAACGGGTAGAAAAGGGTGGGGACCTACTACTCACACAAAGCGGGGGGGTCTCCGCTATTTTCGGTCCCTTGCCCCGCCCGTAGCAGGTCCCGGAACCACCTTACGACTTACAATTACACCACACCTAAACCGAATGCCAGAGTTGCATTCTGCCATCTTCCCACCTCCACAGCCATCAGTCATTCTGTTTAGTTTGTTGTTGAATTAAAATGTGTTAAGTTTTTCAGCATGTTACCACACAAAATCTCTCTGTCAGTTACACATGACTTGGATATCTGAAAAAGCACACAACTACAACAAATATGTGCTTTCAGGGGTCATGTGACAAAAGTGACAAAAAAGTGAAAATAAAATTAGAAACTAAAAACAATGTAGAGTCAGAAAAAAGAATTTAAAAACTAGAGAGAGGAAGCAGTACTAACAGCCTGTGAAATTACTAGCTCTGTATGACAGTTCATACTGTGCTATCAGGGATTTCATGTTCTTTTTTGACAAATATTAAGTTGTGATAGATAAATAAAATAGACAAGTTTTTTCTTGTTTTCTGTGTTCTTTTCAAAGAATATAAATAAATAATAAACGAGGATACTGGGAGAAAGACTTGGAGAAACTAAGAGAGGGAAGCAT
>NW_020664812.1:942992-951978 GCF_002925995.2 Terrapene triunguis | reverse complement strand
CTGTTGTGACGAAGTGGGAATGTTCTTAATGTTTTCTCTGAATACTGTGTGGGTGCCTCAGTTTCCCCTGAAAGGTGCCAACTAAAGGTGTTGGGGACAAAGAGATCAGGTGGCCTCCTTGTCTGGAAAAGAGACAAAGTCCAGAGGAGGGGTGGAGGGAGTGTCAGTTTGGAGCTGGCTGGGGAAATGGGGAGAGGCCCAGAATTTGGGTCTGGGCTCCCCACCCCCCAATATGGACCTGACTGAGAGCTCCTGTTTTCTGTACCTACAAGCTCTGTTTTAGACTGTTCCTGTCGTCTAATAAACCTTCTGTTTTCCCGGCTGGCTGAGAGTCACGTCTGACTGCCGAGTTGGGGTGCAGGACCCTCTGGCTTCCATAGGAGCCCCACCTGTGTGGACTCGCTGCGGGAAGCGCACGGTGTGGAAGAGGATGCTGAATGCTCCGAGGTAAGACCCAGGAAGGTGTAAGCTTCTTGCCCTGGAGACAGTCTGTTCAGAGAGAGGAGGCTCCCCCAGAGTCCTGACTGGCTTCTTATGGAGTAGTTCCAGAGCATCCCAGAATCCCCTTCCACACCGTGCGCTTCCCAGGAGTCCGCACAGGCACTGACACTCCCTCCTCTGGCCTTTGTCTCTTTTCCAGGCATTAGGAGGCCACCTGATCCCTTTGTTCTCCAACACCTTCAGTTGGCACCTTGCAGGGGAGGGGCCCAGGCCATCAGTTGCCGGGAGACAGGGTGTCGGCCATTCTCTGTGCAGACAGCATCACACTGGCCCTCTGGGGCTCTACAACAATCACCCCCCCTTATCCCACCATCTAGATCCTTAAGAAATGCATAGGGGAAACTGAGGCACCCACACAGTATTCAGAGAAAACATTAAGAACATTCCCACTTCGTAACACCTATATACAACCAGTTATATACTTTAAAGGGTGTAAAATAGTCAAGTATTGTACTAAACACTATGATACCCCAAACTGACCGCCAAATTTAAGTTGTGTGTTTTTCCCCTCAGGTGTGGGCTCTGGGGTGGGGCTGGGGATGAGGGGTTCACAGTGTAGGAGGGGGCTCAGGGCTGGGGTTCAGGGTTGGGGTGCTGGGGGCACAGGCTCTGGGGTGGGGCAGGGCTGGGGATGAGGAGCTTGGGGTGCAGACAGGCTGCCCCAGGGCTAGGGCCAGAGAGGACTCCCCCCCACACACTGGCAGCAGCAAACTCTGGGGAAGGGACCGCTCCTCTTCTCCCCCTCCTCCCCGGCAGCACACTCACTCTGCACCACGGTCACTGCACATGCTCCTAGGACCCCTCAGGTCCAGAAAGCCCCCTCGCCTCCCCTATGGTGGGTACCGGGGGGGGGGTTGCCATCACGTGTGGCCTCCCCTGCTGCTGCCCCCACCATAGCCTCACTGGGGATGGGGCTGCCTCTTGCCCAGCGTGGGGCAGGAGTGGGGGCTGCGAGGTGGTGGCTGTGTGGGGGGGAGGGCAGGTTGTCACAAAATTCACCCAAGCCCCAGCTGCTCAGGTCTAGGAAGCCCCCCTCCCCATCTCTCCTAGGGTGGGTCAGTGGGTGCTGGCGGGGAGGGGACTGCCATCACATGTGGCTTCTTTCCTCCCCTGCTGCAGCCTGCTGCCCCTCACCCTAGCCTCGGTGGGGGTGGGGGATGGGGCTGCTCCTTGCCCAGCGTTGGGCAGGAGAGGGGGCTGCAGGCACGGGGGGGGGGTGGATCACAGGGTCAAACACTCACCGAAGCCCCAGCAGCTGCTCAGGTGAGTGAGATCCACTCCAGATGTCTGTCTCCTGGCCAGAAGTCCCCTTGGTGTCTCCTCCAGGTGGGTGCCGGGGGAGGGGAGGGCTGCCAAGCAGGTGTGTGCCTCCTCCCCCCTCCCTCTCCCGAGGTGCTGCAGGGATCCCCACTCACTCCCAAGTCCCGGCTCACACTCTGGGCACCGGCTGGGAGTCTCTCATCCTGCCAGCCCCACAGCTCTCCGCAGGGGCTCCCAGCTTTGACTAGAGCTGATTTGCTAAGGTAAGAAAAGCCAAGGTAGGAAAGGAAATGGTGCCCTTCCCTTCGGCAGTGCGTGGGCCTGCGCTGAGCCCTGCCTGCTGCTTTGCAGGAGCATCAGCCAGCCTAGCCCGCCCGCCCAGCTACGTACCTGTGCACAGCCCACCTAGCTACGTACCTGTGCACAGCCCGCCTAGCTACGTACCTGTGCACAGCCCGCCTAGCTAGCTACGTACCTGTGCACAGCGATCAGACCAATTTCCTCCCAGCCAGACAACGCAACAAGAAAAGGACACAGGCAACTTGGTTTGAGCATTGGCCTGCTAAACCCAGGGTTGAAAGTTCAGTCCTTGAGGGGGCCACTTAGGGATCTGGGGCAAAAATCAGTACTTGGTCCTGCTAGTGAAGGCAGGGGGCTGGACTCGATGACCTTTCAAGGTCCCTTCCAGTTCTAGGAGATAGGATATCTCCATTATAAAAACAAAAAACAAAACACCTTCCATTTAGCCCTGACTTGTCACTCACTGAGAGGCACCGTGAACTAAGGGATACTGCACTAAGATGGGACTCAGGACTCCAGGGTTCAACTGTGTGACCTCAGCCAAGTTACTTCTTCCCCTGTCCCCACTTTGTGCCTCAGTTTCCCTTAAAACCCAGCTTCTGTCTCATCTGGCGCCCCAGCTTTCCAAAGGGCCGGTGAGAACAGGCCATGAGGGCTTGGGCATGACTAGGGTTACCATACGTCTGGTTTTTCCCGGACATGTCCGGCTTTTTAGTCCTCAAATCCCCGTCTGGGGGGATTGCCAAAAAGCTGAACATGTCCGGGAAAATACTCCCCCCCCCGGCTTACCTTGGCTCTGGCAGGCTGTGAGCGGCAGGCAGATTCCCCCGCGGTGGCGGCTGCTGCTGCTGCTCCCCCCAGATGCCTCAGCTCTGTGTAGCTGAAGAGCCAAGCTGCCCCAGCGCTACCGGCTTCACAGTTTGCTGGGCAGCCCCCAGACCTCCAGACCCTGCGCCCCCGGGCGGGCACTTCCCCAGCGCAGCCGGAGCCCGGGAGGAGAAGCGCCCGGCCAGGGGCGCAGGGTCTGGAGATCTGGGGGCTGCCCGGCAAACCGTGAAGCCGGTAGCGCTCAGGCAGCTTCACGTGGCTGGGAGGGAGGAGGGGGAATACGGGGCGCTCAGGGGAGGGGGTGGAGACTTTGGGGAAGGGGCGGAGTTGGGACAGGGGCAGGGCCAGGGCCCTGTGGAGTGTCTTCCTTTTTTAAGGTTTAAATATGGTAACCCTAGGCGTGACTGAGGCAAAATGGAGCCAGTGACATCTCACCCCCATCTCTCAGGACTTCAGCCCGGAGAGGAGGGGTGGGAGAGATCCCGGCTGGCAATGGGATGTGCCGAGAGCCCGGGGTGCAGAGCTCTGCTGGGTTCAGAGAGAAGAACTGAACGGGGTCAGATGGAGACTTTGGGGCCAGGTCCATAGCTGGACATGTTGCCTTAGCTCTGCGCTATGCCAGCCCCATCATCATCTAACCCCACCAGGGTGAAGAGCGCCGTGGTTTGGGTTTCCCGGTCTGCCGCCAGGGCCCTGGGGAGTATTGCTCAGAGCACAGAGCATCCTTCCTTCAATGGGGCAGCAAGGGGAGAGCGCTCTGGGTCATGTCTGCAATCCCCAGGACTAGGGAAATGGTCTGGGCCTATTGAACACTTGGGAGAAAAACACGGCTAAAACCCAGGTGTTTCGCAGACGGGCTGAGAAAAGTCCCAACGCTTCATCCCTGGGGCTCCCAGGCAGCCTCCGAACAACCAGGGAGCGCCTGGCAACTCTAAGCTCGAAGATAAGCAGGAAACAAGGCTTTTTTGGAGCGGGGGAGTTTCCAGGCAGAAAAGAAAAGCACAAAAATGGCACAATCCAAGTTTTCCTGTTATGGGTCCCCCCCTCCAGCCATCATAATAATAAATAATAATAATAATAATAGTAATAATACCCAGCTCTTAGCAGTAGCAGCTCGCAAGGCCAAGGTCCCCAGCAGGCCAGTGGCAGATCCTGGTCTATCTACTAGGGAACGCTGCCTCTTTTTACAATGGGGGAATGGGGCTCCAAGCCACTCAGCAGCTGGCAGAAGCAGCACGGTTGCCTTAGGCTTGTGAGGTTCAACCCGCCTGGGTTTCCCAGATGTAGCCGGTGTCCTTTAGCTCACGGTTCCGGGGGTGTCTGCGTTACAGGAAGCAGAGGTTTAACCGTCAGGATCCCCACTCACTCCCAGAGGGGAAGTCAGCACCTATGCTCTGGGATATTCCAATTTTTCTATACATGGAAACATGTGTCCTGGAATCAATACAGGATTTTGCGTGCAAGTCACTAGCACCGTCCAAATTGGAACCCAGGCCTTTTGGCCAACAAGTTGTGTCAGCACTGTCACCGATATTATTAACTCCTCCTGGCAACCTACAAAACGTATTGATTGAATTGTTTCTCCCAGTGGAGCAATTACAATTGGACATACATGAGTCGGTGATAAGAACCAAGGAAGCCTTAATACCCACAGCTCATCTTATCCAACAACAAATAGAAGTAGAAAGTGTGCAAAGAGGGGTGGAAACACCTTAGTGGGCAATCCCAGAGGATGTTACTCTCCACCCAATAGTCCAAACACTCGGTGTAACACTGATGGGAATACAAGCCATAACACTAATTGCACTGATGGGAATGTGTTGCTACACGCAATGACAAATCAAAAAAGCCAAATGACAACACCTGGTTTAAAAAAAAAAAAGCTAGCTCTCAACACTGCCATAGTAATGAATAATCATTATAAGAAATAATCAAATGCTTAATGTTTTAAAAGAAAATGTTTGGACTTATACAGTATGTAAGGGCATCTCTATACTTGCCTACTCTGTAGGGTGTGTTAAACCAAATGTGTCCTTGTAGACGGTCTGGACTCACCCCTGCTGCACCTCCTGCTGGTCATCTCAGGAATTAGCTCTTCCAGCATCCTGGAGCGCCCCCTGCAGGCTGGTGATCCACCTGTCCTCTGGCCCCATGTCCCTCCCGGCCCCTTGCTGTGGGTGCTGCCCCCTGGCAATACCCATACACATGCTAGGTCTCCCCTCCCAGGGGAACCCCCACCCACTAACCCCACCTCACCTCAGGATAAGGCCACTGCCAGTCATCTAGCCCCCACTCCCTGGGGCAGACTGCAGTATAGGCCACTCTCCACTGGCAAGGAGGGTTTGGACCTGCTGCCTTGGCCTAGCCCTGGGCTGCCCTCTGCAACCCCCAGTACCCCTTGGCCTATTACCAGACCACAGCCTGGGGCTTTCCAGGCTGGAGCTCCCCAGCCCTGCTCCACTCAGGTACTCTGTGTCTAGCTCCCTGCAGCCAGGCCCTTCTCTCCCTGAAGGCAGAAAGAGACCACTGAGCTGCCTGGCTCCCAGCCTCTTATATAGGGCCAGCTGGGGCCTGATTGGGGCGTGGCCGAGCTGTGGCTACTTCCCCAATCAGCCCAGTAGCTTTTCCCTTTGCCCCAGCCCTCTGCCAGGGCTGTTTTAAACCCTCAGGCAGGAGTGGGGTAACCACCCCACTACAGTCCTATAAAAATGTATAAGGTACAAACATATACACGTATGCATATTATAATCCTGACCAAAGCCCATATCATCAACCACCAACTAAGTATAAAGGACTCCTCATGTCACCCACAGATTACACCCCACGCCTCAGTCACGGTCCACGGCCTAACATTCCCAGGTACACTATAAGGGACTAAAAACAATTGAAAAATAAAATCCGTCCATCAGTTGTATGAGAGAATGTGCAGACCAAGGGATAGATGGGGAATCTATTTCTGGATGACTGGAAAAAGGCTAATGTAATGCCCATCTTTAAAAAAGGGAAGAAGGGAGAATCCGGGGAACTACAGCCTCACATCAGTACCCGGAAAAATCATGGAAAAGGTCCTCAAGGAACTTGGAGGAGAGGAAGGTGATCAGGAACAGTCAACATGGATTCACCAAGGGCAAGTCATGCCTGACCAACCTGATTGCCTTCTATGATGAGGTAACTGGCTCTGTGGATATGGGGAAAGCGGTGGATGTGATATATCTTGACTTTAGCAAAGCTTTTGATACGGTCTCCCCCAGTATTCTTGCCAGCAAGTTAAAAAGTATGGATTGGATGAATGGACTATAAGGTGGATAGAAAGCTGGCTAGATCGTTGGGCTCAATGGGTAGTTATCAACGGGTCGATGTCTAGTTGGCAGCTGGTATCAAGCGGAGTGCCTCAGGAGTCTGTCCTGTGGCCGGTTTTGTTCAACATCTTCATTAATGATCTGGATGATGGGATGAATTGCACCCTCAACAAGTTTGCAGATGACACTAAGCTGGGGGGAGAGGTAGATATGCTGGAAGGTAGGGATAGGGTCCAGAGTGACTTAGACAAATTGGAGGATTGGGCCAAAAGAAATCTGATGAGGTTCAACAAGGACAAGTGCAGAGTCTTGCACTGAGGGCGGAAGAATACCATGCACTGCTACAGACTGGGGACTGACTGGCTAAGCAGCAGTTCTGGAGAAAGGAACCTGGAGAGTACAGTGGACAAGAAGCTGGATATGAGTCAACAGTGTGCCCTTGGAATGGGTTCCCTAGGGAGGTGGTGGAATCTCCATCCTTAGAGGTTTTTAAGGCCTGGATTGACAAACCCCTGGCTGGGATGATTTAGTTGGGGTTGGTCCTGCTTTGAGCAGGGGGTTGTACTAGATGACTTCCTGAGATCTCCTCCAATCCTAATCGTCTATGATTCTATGAATGTGTGAATGGAAAAGTAAGGTGGCCACATAACAGTGTTTAGCCCACTGGGCCATCTTCAGTCCATGCATTATGCTTTTCGAGGATGGTAGATAAACATCCTCCACATCAAATGGTAAAAAGTGGGGGAATGTAGTACTGAGTCATAAGCCCTTATATCAGAGGTCTGGTATGAGGCAGGACCTGCTCACAGAATCTCTCAAGAACAGGGCTGATCTTGCAGAAATACACATTGCTAAGAAGTGTTAATCACAGAGCGCTCACACAAACACAGCCTGATATCAAATGATACGAGAACATACCGATATCAAGGATGGTACAAAAACATTCCTCAAGGGTAACAGGAACACACTGACTGCTCCTAAAAGATAAGGTCAGGAGGACAGTACGCAATAGAAATGTTTTGATCAAACCAACATGTACAAAGTGATGGGTAATAACTAGCCACGTCAGGGGGCAGTGACTATGTCAGAGGCAGTACGTAACTTGTTTGTATCAGGGTATAAAGATGTATCTCAGAGGGAGTATCTTTGTCCAGCCGAGGGGGGAATGGAAAGTCCCACCATTCACTGAGCTGTGTCCATTGTCATGGGCATACATGTCTTAGTATCCTCGTAGAGTCTGCCAGGTGTTATTACCGTGCTTTGTCGACAATAAACCTGGCCTGGTGCCTTCGTACCTTAACGGATCTTGTGGTCATTGGGCGGTTTGCTCAAGGTATCTGCGCAGAGCTGGGGCAGCACACAGGGAGAACACACACACACAGCTGAACGACTAAGAACAGCATCTGTGCAGCACCCAGTGCAGTGGGGGTCCCCGATCTCGCTAATGGGAAATGGGTTCCAGATTCGCTCGCCTGCACCGGGTGCTGAAATGCCCCTAATAAGTCATGACAGGGAAGTGGCTGGGGGGACTTTGCACTTCTCTAGCGGCCAACGTTGGTCATTTCATTCCAAACTGCTCTAGGCTCTCAGGGTTAAAACTTGCTGTCCTGCATGGCCTAGTGGGTGGAGCATGAGACTGAGGCTCAGGACACCTGGGTTCTGTTCCCAGGTGTGCCATTGGCCTGCTCTGCGGCCTTGGACCAGTCCCTCCCCCACTGTGTGCCTCAGTTTCCCCTCCCAATCTAGCCCAAGCTATAATCTGCTGTGCATTAACCAGAGCAAATCCAGAGTGGCAGCAGGACTTGGGGGGCAGTAAACTGACTCCCGGCACCACTGGGCTCATTCCCAGCTGGAGCAAGTGCTCAGAGACCTGAGTCAGCAAACCCCTCTGGCCTGGGGACCTGGGTGCTGCCTGTCCCCACCGTCCCCAGGCACC
Organism: Terrapene triunguis; assembly: GCF_002925995.2. NCBI lineage: Eukaryota > Metazoa > Chordata > Testudines > Emydidae > Terrapene > Terrapene triunguis. The sequence goes on along the minus strand of NW_020664812.1, from coordinate 943,854 downwards.
TGTTCCAGGGGCTGGCTGGATGCAGGCCCTGAGTGGGCTTGACCCCTTTCTGCCCATGGGAAAGGGGCTAACTGGGTGGAACAGGGCAGGCTGCAGTCACATGCATCTCACCGTGCCTCAGTTTCCCCTCTATCCCCGGGGTGGAAGGGGCGAGAGGGGGACAGTAGAGTGTGCGCTCCTCCCCTGGAAAACGCCAGGCCTCGCAGCCAGCAGCTTGGGACCCAGCCAGAGCAGGTTTGCCATCTGCCGCCCCCGCTCCCCGCCTCCCAGCCCCTGCGCAGGCGAAGGGGAGCCCCGAGGTGCACAGGACACAATGGCCCCATTGAGCGAAGGGAGGCGGCACTGCCAGGAAAAGGGAGGGGGGCTGCGAGGGGCGGGGCTTCCTGGCAGGTCACTCCTCCCAGACCTGGGATGGAACCCAGGAGTCCTGGCTCCCAGATCCGCTAGACCCCCCCACTCCCCTCCAGCTCCGCCTTCCCCTCCCACATGTGCTGTGTGTAGCCTGGTCCCCCCAGTCCCCTGCCCCCCTCCTCCGGGGGGGGGGCCTGCACAGGTGTCCCGGAACGGCCCCGCCCCCTGGGCAGCCCGGCCCGGCCCCCCCCCCGGCCCCGCGCCCCCCCCCGGGCCCCCGGCTCCGCCCGCCCCAGGTGAACCACCGCCCCGCTGAGCTGCCGCCTGGGCCGGGTGACCCCGGCGCCCCCCGCCATGCCGGCCCCTGCCCAGCCCCGGCCAGCTGCATGGTGAGCCCGCGGCCAGCCGGAGCCGCAGGGACGTGTCACGGGTAAGGGACCTCCCGCCCCGGGCACTGGCCGGGCATCGCGCCCCGACAGTCCCGCCCCATGAACCGCGCCCCGGACACCCC
>NW_020664812.1:938008-942982 GCF_002925995.2 Terrapene triunguis | reverse complement strand
CCCCACCACAGACACCCCTGCTCCAGGCTCCGTGCCCCCAACACCTCCCACCCTGGACCCCCTCGGCACCGCACCCACATCACCCCTCCCCCTGGGCACTGCACTCAGATCCCCACTCTGACCCCCACTGGGCACTGTGCCCCAAATCTCCCACCCCCCTTGGGCACTACACCCAGATCACGCCTCGCCCTGGGGGATGGGTGCGTGGATGTAGGGGTGAGGGATGGGTGTGTGGGGTGGATGGGGGGGATGGATGGATGGAGGGGTGTGAGGGAGAATGGGGGGTGGGGTGGGTGGGGTCAATGGGTGGATGGAGGGGCACGTGGGGGGATGCATGGATGGACGGAGAGGTGTGGCGGAGGATGGGTGGTGGCTGTGGTGGAGGGGTGCGTGGGGGGATGGGTTGGTGGCTGTATGGGGGATGGATGGATGGAGGAGTGTGTGGGGGGAATGGGTGCGTGTCTGGATGGGGGATGGGTGGATGGAGGGGTGCATGAGGGAATGGGTGCATGTCTGGATGGGGGATGGGTGGATGGAGGGGTGCGTGGGGCGATGGATGGATGGATGGGAGGATGGAGGGGTGCATGGGGCAATGGATGGGCGGGTGGATGGGGGATGGGCGGATGGAAAGGCGCATGGGGGAATGGTTTATCCAGCGCTGCCCATTGCCAAAACAGCAGTGCAGGCTCGGCAGTGGCTGGCTGGATGCTGTGGTTGTCTCCCCCCAGTGCGGCTCCCACAGCCAATGCCTGCCCCATGGGCTTGCAGGGGATGTGGTTCAGTACGTGGAGCTTGGGCAGCGCAGAATCGGGCCTCACCCCAGAGGTGGCTGCATGTCAGCACCGGGTGAGCCATCCCCATGAGGCGTTATGTGCAGCTATTCCCCAGCTGCCCTGCCCGAGAGATGACTACACCTCAGCTCTGGGCAAGCCATCCCTGTGTGTCCAGGCCTGTGGGGTGAAAGGCTGCAGGCGCAGGGGATTTGGGGTCCCCAAGCAGGATCTCAGAGACCAGGAGTCCTGCGCTGGCGCCAGCCAGGGCTGGGAACCCTGTAGTCACCGCCCCGCTGTGCTCTCTGTCCCCAGGGTGCAGGACTTGCCGGGTGCCAGGGGAGCAGGGTCTGTCTGGCCCGGCCCACTGGCTCCAGTCAATCATTAACCGCGGCAAGGAGATGGCTGAGAAAGACGGTGAGTCGCAGGGGAGCTGGGCCGCAGGCTGCTCCTGCCCCAATCCCACATCCCGCTCCCTGCCCTAGCCAGTGCCTCCGCCCAGTGCCGTGCCCCCCATGATTGGGGGATCCCTGATCCCACCCATGCCCCTGCCCTCTCCCCAATCCCTCCTACCTTCCCTGATCCAACACCCCCATCTCCAATCCCCCCACCCCTCCCCCATTCCTGATCCCACAACTCCCCCAGTCCCATATCCTTCCCACCCCTTCCCAATCCCTGATCCCACCCCTCCCCTAGTCCCATATTCCACCCCCTCCCCAAACCCTGATCCCACGTTCCTCCCCTTCCCTCAGTCCCATATCCCACACCCCACCTCTCCCCAATCCCTGATTCCATCCCTCCCCCAGTCCCAAATCCCACACCCCACCCCTTCCCAATCCCTGATCCCATCCCTCCCCCAGTCCCAAATCCCACACCCCACCCCATCCCTGATCCCACGTCCCTCCCCTAGTCCCATATCCTACACCCACCCCTTCCCAATCCCTGATCCCACGTCCCTCCCCTTCCCCCGTCCCATATCCTACACCCCACCCCTCCCCAATCCCAGATCCCACCCCTTCCCAGATCCCACGTCCCTCCCCCAGTCCCATATCCCATACCCCACCCCTTCCCAATGCCTGATCCCATGTCCCAGCCCCTCCCCAATCCCACATCCCAGCCCCTCCCCAATCCCTGATCCCATTCCTCCCCCGGCCCCATATTCCACACCCCTGCCCTTCCCAATTCCTGATCCCATGTCCCTGCCCCTTCCCCAATCCCTCTCCCCTTCCCTGATCCAATACCCCCTTCTCCAGTCCCCCACCCCTCCCCAATCCCTGTTCACACCCCTCCCCCAGTCCCTGATCCCATGCTCTCACCCCTCTCCCAATCCTACATCCCACACCCATCTACCCCTTCCCAATCCACACTCCCCCCACCTTTTCTGATCCCACCCCCCCTCCCCGAACTGCAGGAGAAATCGATCATTAACAGTGCCAGATGGCTGGGCAGAGGACAGGAGAGGGTCACGTTGCCTGAGCTCAGCTCAGCTCCCTGCTGGTCCCCCACTCCAGGCTGGCCCCCTCCCCGCCCCAGAGGGGCAGGCTGGGGAGAAGGGGCAGGGCCAGGGGCAGATAGGGGAGGGGAAGTTTGTGGGTGGGGAGGTGGGTGAAGCCAGCGGGGGAAGGGTGGGGAGTTGGTGCATGGCTGGTGGGGGTAAGGAGCTGGCCCAGCTGGCAGAGGAGGGGCAGAGGTGATATTGTTGCGAGTCTGAGGTTAATGGCGGTTTGAGATTGTCATATAAGAGGGTCACAGCTGGAATTCTGTAACCAATATCCTCAGTCGGCAATCGGCACAGCCCTGTGCACGGCAAAGCAAGAACAGATCCAGCCCCACGCCGCGGTGAGGGGCAGAGTTGGCCGTGTCCCTTCTCCACTGGAACGGGTGGGATGCGCAGTTTCATCCCCCAACTAAGTTCCAAACTTTCTGTCGTTATATAGCCAAAGAGACCCCTCCTTGCCACAAAAACCCGCCCAGAACTAAGGGTGCGGCAGCACCCCCTGGCTTGAAGTGGTTTCCATCATATCCAGGGTTAACAGTTTGGTTCAATGGCTCTCAGCACCCCCACGATACACATTGTTCCAGCCTCCCTGGCCCAGAACCATCTGTTCTGATGGGATTTCCTTTCAGAGAAAGTCTGTACTGATTGATGTGTGAAGGCAGCATTATTTACAGTGGAGACGACCAACGTTGTTCAAGTTCAAGATAATCTCTCTCAGTGTGTCCTTCTTTCCCCATGGTCATTCTTCCTTAGTGATTCTCCCTAGCAAAAATCACCCCTCATCAATCCCAGGTTTAATGTTTACATCAGCCTTAGATCTATATTCATAGAATCATAGGACTGGAAGGGACCTCGAGAGGTCAGCTAGTCCAGTCCCCTGCACTCATGGCAGGACTAAGTATTATCTAGACCATCCCTGACAGGTGTTTGTCCAACCTGCTCTTAAAGATCTCCAGGGATGGAGATTCAACAACCTCTCTGGGCAATTTATTCCAGTGCTTAGCTACCCTGACAGGAAGTTTTTTGTAATGTCCAACCTAAACCTCCCTTACTGCAATTTAAGCCCATTGCTTCTTGTCCTATTCTCAGAGGATAAGAAGAACAATTTTTCTCCCTCCTCCTAGTAACAACCTTTTATGTACTTGAAAACTGTTCTCATGTCCCCTCTCAGTCTTCTCTTCTCCAGGTTAAGCAAACCCATTTTTTTCAGTCTTTCCGCATTGGTCCTGTTTTCTAGATCTTTAATCATTTTTGTTGCTCTTCTCTGGACTTTCTCCAATTTCTCCACATCTTTGCTGAAATGTGGTGCCCAGAACTGGACACAATACTCCAGTTGAGGCCTAATCAGCGCAGAGTAGAGCGGAAGAATGACTTCTACTGTCTTACTTACAACACTCCTGCTAATACATCCCAGAAGGATGTTCGCTTTTTTTGCAACAGCTTTACAGTGTTGACTCATATTTAGCTTGTGGTCCACTATGAGCACCAGATCCCTTTCCAAAGTACTCCTTCCTAGGCAGTCATTTCCCATTTTGTATGCGCGCAACCGATTGTTCCTTGCTAAGTGGAGTACTTTGCATTTATCCTTATTGAATTTCATCCTATTTACCTCTGACCATTTCTTCAGTTTGTCCAGATCATTTTGAATTTTAATCCTATCCTTCAAAGCACTTGCAACCCCTCCCAGCTGGGTATCCTCTGCAGACTTTAGAAGTGTACTCTCTATACCATTATCTAAATCATTGATGAAGATATTGAACAGAACTGGACCCAGAACTGATCCCTTGAGGGACCCCACTCGTTATGCCCTTCCAGCATGACTGTGAACCACTGATAATTACTCTCTGGGAATGGGTTTCCAGCCAATTATGAACCCACCTTCTTCTAATAGCTCCATCTAGGTTGCATTTCCCAGTTTGTTTATGAGAAAGTCATGTGAGACCGTATCAAAAGCTTTACTAAAATCAAGATATACCACATCTACCACTTCCCCCCTACCCACAAGGTTTGTTACCCTGTAAAGAAAGCTATCAGGTTGGTTTGACAAGTTTTGTTCTTGACAAATCCATGCCGATTCTTACTTATCACCTTATTATCTTCTAGCTGTTTCAAATTGATTGCTTAATTATTTGCTTCATTATCTTTCTGGGTACAGAAGTTAAGCTGATTGGTCTGTAATTCCTTGGGTTGTCCTTATTTCCTTTTTTATAGATGGGCACGATATTTGCCCTTTTCCAGTCTTCTGGAATCTCTCGTGTCTTCCATGACTTTTCAAAGATAATTGCTAATGGATCAGATATCTCCTCAGTCAGCTCCTTGAGTATTCTAGGATACATTTCATCAGGCCCTGGTGACTTGAAGACATCTAACTTGTATAAGTAATTTTTGACTTGTTCTTTCCCTATTTTAGCCTCTGATTAAGGGAATCAAGGATATCTGGTGTTCTATAGGCATGGAGATGCCACAGATTATTAGATTAAATCTTAATAGACAAAATACATTATCTTACTTATAGGACAAGGCCCAGTGTTCTGGGCCTTAGAATTCAAACATCTCCTTTGTTAATATCATACAGATTCTAAAGCAAAGTTAAGACTAACAGAAGTATTGGGAGCATAAGCTTTCGTGGGTAAGAACCTCACTTCTTCAGATGCAAGTAATGGAAATCTCCAGAGGCAGGTATAAATCAGTATGGAGATAATGAGG
>NW_020664812.1:935127-937608 GCF_002925995.2 Terrapene triunguis | reverse complement strand
AGGTCATCTAGTCCAGTGTCCTGCACTCATGGCAGGACTAAGTATTATCTAGACCATCCCTGAGAGGTGTTTGTCCAACTTGCTCTTAAAAATCTCCAATGATGGAGGTTCAACAACCTCCCTAGGCAATTTATTCCAGTGCTTAAACACCCTGACAGGAAGTTTTTCCTAATGTCCAACCTAAACCTCCCTTGCTGCAATTTAAGCCCATTGCTTCTTGTCCTATCCTCAAAGGTTAAGAAGAACAATTCTTCTCCCTCCTCCTATTAACAAGTTTTTATGTACTTGAAAACTGTTATCATGTCCCCTCTCAGTCTTCTCTTCTCCAGACGAAACAAACTCAATTTTTTCAGTCTTTCCTCATAGGTCATGTTTTCTGGACTTTTAATCATTTTTGTTGCTCTTCTCTGGACTTTCTCCAATTTCTCCACATCTTTGCTGAAATGTGGCACCCAGAAGTGGACACAATACTCCAGCTGAGGCCTAATCAGTGTGGAGCAGAGCGGAAGAATTACTTCTCATGTCTTGCTTACAATACTCCCGCTAATACATCCCAGAATGATGTTTGCTTTTTTTGCAGCAGTGTTACACTGTTGACTCATATTTAGCTTATGACCCCAGATCCCTTTCCAAAGTACTCCTTCCTAGGCAGTCATTTCCCATTTTGTATGTGTGCAACTGATTGTTCCTTGCTAAGTGGAGTACTTTGCATGTCCCCTTATTGAATTTCATCCTATTTACTTCAGACCATTTCTCCAGTTTGTCCAGATCATTTTGAATTTTAATCCTATCCTCCAAAGCACTTGCAACCCCTCCCGGGTTGGTATCGTCCACAAACTTTATAAGTGCACTCTCTATGCCATTATCTAAATCATTGATGAAGATATTGAACAGAACTGAACCCAGAACTGATCCCCACAGGACCCCACTTGATATACCCTGCCAGCTTGACTGTGAATCACTGATAACTATTCTCTGGGAACAGTTTTCCAGCTAGTTATGTACCCACCTTATAGTAGCTCAATCTAGATTGCATTTCCCCAGTTTGTCTATGAGACGGTCATGCGAGACAGTATCAAAAGCTTTACTGAAGTCAAGATATACCACATCTACCTCTTCCCCCCATCCACAAGTCTAGTTACGCTGTCAAAGAAAGCTATCAGGTTGGTTTGACACAATTTGTTCTTGACAAATCCATGCTGACTGTTATTTATCACCTTATTATCTTCTAGGTGTTTGCAAATTGATTGCGTAATTATTTGCTCCATTATCTTTCTTGGTACAGAAGTTAAGCTGACTGGTCTGTAATTCCCCAGGTTGTTCTTATTTCCCTTTTTATAGATGGGCACGATATTTGCCCTTTTCCAGTCCTCTGGTATCTCTTCCGTCTTCCATGACTTTTGGAAGATAATTGCTAATGGCTCAGATATCTCCTCAGTCAGCTCCTTGAGTATTCTAGGATGTATTTCATCAGGCCTTGGTGACTTCAAGACATCTAACATGTCTGAGTAATTTTTAACTTGTTCTTTCCCTATTTTAGCCTCTGATCCTACCCTATTTTCACTGGCATTCATTGTGTTAGACGTCCAATCACTACTAACCCTTTTGGAAAAAACTGAAACAACAAAGTCATTTATCACTTCTGTCCTTTCCACATTTTCTGTTATTGTTTCCCTCTCTCCTTGCATTGAGTAACGGGCCTACCCTGTCCTGGGTCTATGAGTCTAACCCTAACCCTATGTCTCTAGATAGTTTAATCTTGTTTTGTGCCTTGGCCTTTCTAATTTTGTCCCTACAGACTTGTGTTATTTGTTTATATTCCTCCTTTGTAGTTTGACCTAGTTTCCAATTTTTGTAGGACTCTTTTTTTGAGTTTCAGATCGTTGAAGATCTCCTGGTTAAGACAGGGTGGTCTGTTGCTGTACTTCCTATCTTTCCTTTGAAGTGGGATAGTTTGCTCTTTTTCCCTTTATTACATCTCTAAGAAAAACTGCCAACTCTCTCAAACTCTTTTCCCCCTTATACTTGCTTCCCATGGGATCTTACCTACCAACTGCCTGAGTTTGCTAAAGTCTCTGCCTTCTTGATATCCATTATCTTTATTGTGCTGTTTTCCTTCCTACCAATTCCTTAGAATCACAAACTCATCATGATCAGTTCATGATCACTTTCACCTAAGCTGCCTTCCACTTCCAAATTCAACCAGTTCCTCCCTATTTGTCAAAATCAAATCTAGAAAAGCGTCTCCCCAGTAGCTTTCTCCACCATCTGAAATAAAAACATTTCTCCAATACATTCCAAGAACTTGTTGGCTAATCTTTGCCCTGCTGTATTATTTACATATACCACTTCCTCCCTCGTGCCCTCCCTCCTTCCATCTCCATATGTACACCTCCATCCATCCATTCATCCATCTCCACATGTACCCCTCCTTCCCTCCATGTACCCTTCCCTCCATCCACCCATCCATCTCCACATGTA
>NW_020664812.1:931837-935117 GCF_002925995.2 Terrapene triunguis | reverse complement strand
TCCTTCCATCCATCTCTACATGTACCCCTCCTTCCTTCCCTCCATCCCTCCATCCCTCTCCACACACATCCATCCATCCATCTCCACATGTACCCCTCTTTCCCTGACTCCATCCATCCACTCATCCAGGGGAGGAGGGATAGTTCAATGATTTGAGCATTGGCCTGCTAAACCCAGGGTTGTGAGTTCAATCCTTGAGGGAGCTATTTAGGGAACTGGGGTAAAAATCTGTCTGGGGATTGGTCCTGCTTTGAGCAGGGGGTTGGACTAGATGACCTCCTGAGGTCCCTTCCAACCCTGATATTCTATGATTCCCCAGCACCAATCGGGCTGGTCTGTGGCTTCCACTGGTGCTTTCTCAGCAGTTCCCCATGGTAGCGGTATGTGGCCTGGGAGACTCACAAGGAATCTGACCTGTCAGGGTGGGGCAGGTGCACCTCAGGGCTGGGATGTTCAACAAGGACAAGTGCAGAGTCCTGCACTGAGGACAGAAGAATCCCATGCACTGCTACAGGCTGGGGACCGACTGGCTAAGCCGAGGTGGCCAACCTGAGCCTGGGAAGGAGCCAGAATTTACCAATGTACATTGCCAAAGAGCCACAGTAATATGTCAGTAGCCATAGGCGCCAACTCCATGGGTGCTCCGGGACTGGAGCACCCACAGGGAAAAAGTAGTGGGTGCTCTGCACCCACCGGCAGCCAAGCTCCCCTTACCCCCCCGCCCCGCCTCCTCTTCCCCTGAGTACGCCACATCCCCGCTCCTCCGCCTACCTCCCAGTGCTTGCCACTGCCAAACAGCTGTTTGGTGGCGTAGCAAGCTCTGGGAGGGAGGGGGGAGGAGCGGGAACATGGCGCACTCAGGGGAGGAGGTGGGGAAGAGGCGGGGCTGGGGCGGGGATTTGGGGAAGAAGTTGGAATAGGGGCAGGGAGGGGGTGGAGTTGGGGCAGGGACTTTGGGGAAGGGGTTGGAATGGGGGCGGGGCAGGGGTGGAGTCAGGACTGGGCCAGGTACAGAGGCGGGTCGAGCACCCACCGGCGCGAGAAGTTGGCACCTATGTTAGTAGCCCCCCATCAGCCCCCCCAGCTCCCAGAGCCTCCCACCCACCAGCAGCCCCATCGATCAGATGGTTTGTGGTGTGCAGGAGGCTCTTGGGGGGGAGGGAGAGGAGTGAGGGCATGGCAGGCTCAGGGGAGGGGGCAGGAAGGGGGGGAGTGGGAGCAGGGCCTGTGGCAGAGCCAGGGGTTGAGCAGTGAGCCCCCTGGGCACACTGGAAAGTTGGCGCCTGTAGCTCCAGCCCCGGAGTCGGTGCCTATACAAGGAGCCGCATATTAACTTCTGAAGAGCCACATGTGGCTCCAGAGCCACAGGTTGGCCACCCCTGGGCTAGGCAGCAGTTCTGCAGAAAAGAACTTGGGGATTACAGTGGACGAGAAGCTGGATATGAGTCAACAGTGTGCCCTTGTTGCCAAGAAGGCTAACGGCATTTTGGGCTGTATAAGTAGGAGCATTGCCAGCAGATCGAGGGACGTGCTCGTTCCCCTCTATTCAGCACTGGTGAGGCCACATCTGGAGTATTGCATCCAGTTTTGGTCGCCCCAATACAGAAAGGATGTGGACAAATTGGAGAGAGTCCAGCGGTGGGCAACGAAAATGATTAGGGGGCTGGGACACATGACTTATGAGGAGAGGCTGAGGGAACTGGGATTGTTTAGTCTGCAGAAGAGAAGAATGAGGGGAGATTGTATAGCTGCTATCAACTACCTGAAAGGGGGTTCCAAAGAGGATGGATCTAGACTGTTCTCAGTGGTACCTGATGACAGAACAAGGAGCAATGGTCTTAAGTTGCAGTTAGGGAGGTTTAGGTTGGATATTAGGAAACACTATTTCACTAGGAGGGTGATGAAGCACTGGAATGGGTTACCTAGGGAGGTGGTGGAATCTCCTTCCTTAGAGGTTTTTAAGGTCAGGCTTGACGAAGCCCTGGCTGGGATGATTTAGTTGGGGATTGGTCCTGCTTTGAGCAGGGGGTTGGACTAGATGACCTCCTGAGGTCCCTTTCAACCCTGATATTCTATGATTGTATGCTGCATGAGCAGGGGGAGCCCTGGGGGGCGGGGGGGGGGGGGTTGTGCCACGGGAAGAAGCCAACTTGGGTTAGTGGCTGCAGTGGCTTTTTTGATATTCTTCCAGTGAGGACACCACTGCCCCAGCTGCTCACGTGGCCCTGCAGCTGGGGGGACTGATCCGTCCCCGGGGTGGCTGATCACGTGGCCCTGCAGCTGGGGGGACTGATCCGTGCCTGGGACAGCTGCTCACACAGCCTTGGACATGGAGCGGGGCTGACCTGTGCCCGGGGCGGCTGCTCACGCGGCCTTGCGCCTGGAGCGGGGGCTGACCCGGCTGTGACTCGTTTTCTGATGGAAAATCAGGTTCTCAACAAAACAAATGTTTTGGCAGAAGAGGGGAGGGGATGTGGTGGGGGAGGGGGACACTTGGGTTCTCTCCCCTGCTTTGGGAGGGGACTGGGGTCTAGTAGTTAGAGCAGGCAGGGCTGGGAGCCAGGACTCCTGGGTTCTATCTGAGAACTTTCTGATTTTCCCTTGGGAGAAAAAAATGGTGTGTGTGTGTGGGGGGGGGGGGAAGCGGGGGGGATATTTGGTGTTTTGACAAATAGTGGGAATTTTCCCGAGGGAAAAGCCCTCCCTGCTGTGAGCCGCTGAGGTGCTTTAGCCTGTCTGGCCGGGCCTGGGGAAGAGACGCAACGGGGCAGAGGGGCAGCTGGCTTTAGCAGGGTGTCCTAGCCGAATTCAGCGCTGTGCTAACATCTCCTCTGCCTGCCAGTTCCCTCCCTATCGCCTGCACCCTGGGGGGGCTCAGGGAGCCTGCAAAGGGCTTTCCGGGGGCCTTGGGGCTCTACCTCTGTGGCTTTCTGAGAGTTCCCTTCAGCTTATTTGCCGTAAGCCTTTCGCAGCTTCCCCACTGGCTCAGCTGGCCATTAGCTACCCTTTGGGCACCCCCACCCCAGGCCTTGTGCCAGGCGCTGCACAGCCCACGAGACACAGGCCCTGTCCCAGAGATCATTGGCCTCGTTGCCCCTGGCACTGGCTGGGGCTGTATGTATCTAGCCAGGTCTGGCTCTGCCCAGGGACCCCCAGCGAGCTGTGCTCCCGGAGGGCTCCTGCTAGTGGTCCTGCTCATCGCTGGCCCTGCTGTGCCACCCCAGGACGACTGTACACACACACAACGCCCAGTTGTGTGACCCTAGGGTGACTGTACACA
>NW_020664812.1:929903-931827 GCF_002925995.2 Terrapene triunguis | reverse complement strand
ACACACAACGCCCAGTTGTGTGACCCTAGGGTGACTGTACACACACACACACACACACACACACACACGTGGTGTGACCCTAGGGTGACTGTACATACACACACACACACACAGCCCCACTGTGTGACCCCCCCAGGGTGACTGTATACACACACACACACACACACACATCCCTGTGGTGTGACCCTAGGGTGACTGAACATACACACACACACACACACACAGCCCCAATGTGTGACCCCCCAGGGTGACTGTACACATACATCCAGCCCCACTGTGCCCCCTGGCAAGTGTACACACACAGAGTTCTGTTGTGTGACCCCAGGATGACTGTACACACACACTGCCCAGTTATGTGACCCTATGGCTACTTTACATACACACACAGCCCTATTGTGTGACCCTAGGGTGACTGCACGCATACGCGCGCGCACACACACACACACACACACACACACACACAGCCCCATTGTGTGACCCCCTCCCAGGGCAACACACATACAACCCCTCTAAGCTCCCCGGGTAAATGTACACACACACAACCCCATTGTGTGACCCCAGGGCAACTACACACACAGAGAGAATCCTGTTGTGTGACCCCAGGATGACTGTACACAAACATACAGCCCCAGTGTGTCCCCGTGACCCCTCAGGGTGACCTTACACACACACAGGCTGGTTGTGTGACACTAGGACTGTTGAATAAGTGTGTTGCCATTGTATTATTTCAGTGCAGTTGAAGATATAAATGCCTTTGTGTTGTCCCCTTACATTGTGGGGTGGGTGGTGGGGAGCCAGGACTCCGGGTTCTATCCCCAGCTCCGATTGCCCCTCTCTGTGCCTCAGTTTCCCCATCTGTACATTTCAGAAAGTAGCACTTGTCCTGTGGTGGACCCCCCGCCCTGAACCGCTGGTTCTCCTTCCCCAGGTGTAGGCTGGCAGCTCCCTTCCCCCACCTGGGCTGGGCTGCTGGGGGAGGGGGGAGTGTAGGAGCCGATCCTCCCAGGCCAGGTGTGAGGAGATCAAAAAACCCATCCTGCGCCCCTTCCCTGTCTGTCCCAGCACATCATCCGCAGCCCCAGCCCAGATGGCCCCCTGGCTACCAAGCACTGGGCTCGGGGCAGAGCCCTTCAGCCCTGCACTGGGCATGGGCCAGATTCAGCCGCACACCCATGTCCCCATAGAGCCCCCTCCCACCCCCAGGACTCCTGGGTTCTATCCCAGCTCGGCGCTGGGGGGGGGAGGGGTTTGTGGTTAGAGCAGGGGGGCTGGGAATCAGTCAACTAAATGGGATGGTGCTGCCAGGAACACAGCGACATGCTGGGGCTTTGGGGCTAACGCCGAGTATGGGAACAAAACAACCCCCTCCTCAGCCCCTGCCCTGCTCCCCCTTCTGAGCCCCCAACCCCACAGCATGGAGCCCCCTGCAAAGCCTGGCACCTGGCTACCTGCAGCACAGCACCCCCTGCTGTGCCCCCTGCCCAGTGCCCTGCAGCATGGCACCCCCGGGTGCTGGGGGACCTCACTGTCTCTAGGGGTGGATGCGCTGGCCCTAGACAGGGCAACTGAGCGGTGGGGGCTCCCAGTCAGTGGCACCATGGGGCCAGTTCCCTCCCCTGTGACCCTGCTGGGCCCCGGGGGGGGGGCACCAGCATCCCCAGCAGGGGCCCCAGCAATGGGAACAGCCCTGCCAGGCGCTTTCTGGCGCTGCGTCTCCATGGGTCACTGCACCCTGCCCGAGGGCAAAGTCCCCCTGGACCAACCCCCACCCCGCCACGCTCGGGCTGTGGGACATAGAATTCGTTAACTCTTCACTGTGGGGCTGGGAGCCAGGACTCCTGGGTTCTGTGCCCAGCTCTGGGAGGGGAGTGGGGTCTGGTGGGTTAAAGCAGGCGGGGGCTGGGAGCCAGGACTCCTGGGTTCT
>NW_020664812.1:926270-929893 GCF_002925995.2 Terrapene triunguis | reverse complement strand
GGTGGGTTAAAGCAGGCGGGGGCTGGGAGCCAGGACTCCTGGGTTCTATTCCTGGTACAGGGAGGGGGAGTTCTAGTGGTTACAGGGGTGGAGGCTTGGAGCCCCCCCCCTCGGGTCTCCAGGCCCCTATTTCATCCCCAGGCCTACTTTCCCCTCCCTCCATCCCTCTGGTACCACAGCAACCCCGGGCGGGAGGGTGACAGGAACCCACGGGGCTGGCTGAATGGGGAGGAGTGGGGGGGGGGGTCGACAGCAGGAGTGTGGGGCAGGGGGGCAGGCAGGTTTCTAGGCTGGGTGCTGAGGCCCTGTGACTCCTCTAAGGTGAGATATGGGGCTGCTGAGCGGGGGCAGGATGCCAGGGTCAGCCCCAGGGCCGTGTGCTGGGGGGGGGGTCCCAGCCAGCTGGGGGGAGTCAGTGCAACAGCCTGTGCTGAGAACCAGGAAGGGGGGGGTTGTTCCCAGCCCCATTAACCCCCCTCCTGTTCCAGGGGGCCCCACGGTGCCGTGCTGGTCGCTGCCCAAGGTTGTGGCTGTCGTGACTGGTGGTTTCCTGCTCTTAGCCGGCATCGGAGCCAGCGTGTGGGCCATTGGTAAGAACCTGGCCCCCCAGGACCCCTCACTCCTGAGGTGCAACCCCCTGGTATCCCAGCCCTGGGCTCCCCCCACCCAGCCCTGCCCGGGCCCCTCACTCCCAACCTGCAGCTCCCTGCTAGCCCCCCACTACCCCTCCCCAACTGGCAAATGCCCCTTACTCTTGTCCTATAGCCCCCTGCTAGCCCCACCTGCCAGCCCTGCCTGTGCCCCCCCACCAGCTCACATTCCCTAATGCCATATCCTCATTCCTCATAATCACAGCCATGGGCGCACCTGGAGCTCCCCCTCCTGCTGCCCCCTGCTGGGCATGGTGGGCTCTGCATGTACTCTAAGGCTCTCTTGTCTCTTGCAGTGACATCTGTGCTGGGGAGCGACAGTGAAGGACTGTATGGTGGTAAGTGGGGGAGCCCCCTGCTCAGGGCCATATGACTGGGAGCTACTGCCCCCCTCAATAGGGGGGTCTGACACCCTCCCCCTTGTGCACACCAGGGCAGGGCCCGAATCCCCCTCCTCTAACCCACCAGCCCCCACTCCCCTCCCAGAGCCGGGGATAGAACCAAGGAGTCCTGGCTCCCAGCCAGCTCTCCTCTGCCCATCAGACCCTACTCCCCTCCCAGAGCCGGAGATAGAACCCAGGAGTCCTGGTTCATAACCCACGCCCCCACCAACCCACCAGACCCCACTCTCCTCCCAGAACCAGGCATAGAACCCAGGAGTCCTGACTCCCAGTGGAGGGCCCTCGTCCACTGGATCCAGCTGCCACTTTGTGGGTGTTAGTAGGAAATTGGCTGGTCTGTGAACAGCCCAGAGCCCTGCCCTGATCCACCCTCCCTGTTGCTAAGTATCCAGGGGTAGCCGTGTTAGTCTGTATCCACAAAAACAACAAGGAGTCCGGTGGCACCTTAAAGACTAACAGATTTATTTGGGCATAAGCTTTCATGGGTAAAAAACCCAGTTCTTGGGTAAAAACAACACTGAAGAAGTGGGGTTTTTACCCACGAAAGCTTAGGCCCAAATAAATCTGTTAGTCTTTAAGGTGCCACCAGACTCCTCCCTGTTGCTGGGAGGCCCGGGGATGGCTGCTGTAGGGCTGAGAATGGCCACTGGAGGGAGACATGGACACAGGCTGACCCAGGGTGCTCGTGCAGGGCTGGAGGGGAGGTGGAGGGTGACACATGAAGTTCTTAGACCATTACTCAGCGCTGCCCCCTCCCACCCCACAGTCCAGGTCAGTTCGGCCGACCTCCGGCTCACACTGTACGATGAGAGAGAGAGCAAATGGCGCCTCATCTGCTCCACCTCCTCCAATGCCCTGGTGGCTGCGCTGAGCTGCGCAGAGATGGGTTTCATCAGGTACCAGCCTGGGATAGCAGGGGCTGCGGGTCGGGAGTGAGGGGCACTGACAGAGCTGGGGAGGGGGCAGCCCAGGGCTGGGATAGCAGGGGCTGTAGGTCGGGAGTGAGGGGTGCTGACAGAGCTGGGGGGACCCAGGGCTGGGATAGCAGGGGCTGTAGGTCGGGAGTGAGGGGCACTGACAGAGCTGGGGAGGGGGGAGCCCAGGGCTGGGATAGTAGGGGCTGCGGGTCGGGAGTGAGGGGCGCTGTGTGATGCTGTCCCCTCCCCAGGTCTCTCTGGCACTCGGAGCTGGATGTGGAGCGCGCGGGCACCAATGGGACATCGGGATATTTCTGTGTGGACGAGTCTCGCCTGCCCCTGGCCCAGAGACTCAGTGAGGTCATCTCCATCTGGTGCGTGGGGCGGGGCGGGGGGCTCAGCAGCGGGTGCCGTGCTGCTAGGAGGGGGCAGGGGAACTCTGGGGGCAGCCCTTCCCCCACGCCTGGGCTGCTGGATCCCTGGGAACTGGTTACTCTTATATTGGCATTTTGTTGGGTGTGTCTGTGTCTGTGCATCTCTCTGTGTGTGCATCTCTGTGTGTGTGTGTGTGTGTGTGTGTGTATGTGGCCCGCTGCCCCCTGCTGGAGGGATTTAGCCCTGCTGTGTGTGTGTGCGTCTGTGTGTGTGCGTCTGTGAGTGTGTGTGTGTGTGTCCCTGCTGCCCCTGCTGGAGGGGATGGGTCCTACTCTGTGCTGTAGTCTATTTAAAGTGGATTTAGTGATGTGCTATTACACCACTGTGGGTTTGGCTCTGCTGGCTCCAGTTTCAAGCTCAGCAGAGTGAACGTCACCTCTGCTACCTGCTTTCGACGTAGAGCCCCTAGGAACACACAAAGACCAAGGGTGCTGCCCACACACACACAGTCACACAGACAAGGTCTAGTCTGGCTTCCAAGTGTTATTAAAGTTACTGTTAAGGTTCTGCTTCCCCAAGCACATAGAAATCCTCTACAGACCGGTACACGCGTTACAAAGCCAGCCATACTCACACCCTGAACGGCCGTCTCCGGGCCTGGTGCCTGCCTTGCCGATCGGTCAGCAGGAGAGGGGTGGTTCCTGCTAGAGTTTACCTGTAGGAAGCTCATTTCCCCCAGTCTGGAGCCCTCTTTTATCTGGTGATTCTGACCATACCTAACACTCTGTGTGTGTGAAGGCGTCCACCCTCTTTGTCCTTATCTGTATCGTGTCCCCCAAGAATATTGGGGTACCCTGTTTTACATAGGTTGATTATAGTTCCTTTTAGTCGCATTAGCACGACGTAAACCCTGTGGTTAGGGCACAATGTGCCCTGTGGTCAAAATTACTCTCAGTGTTCATTTTTCACAATACCACCCGTTGCAACAGCTTTTCCAGTAACCTTGTCGTTTGGGGCCATTTTTTGGTCACTTATGTCCAGTATTTCTTAAGCCTATGGCCTAGTAGGACTAAGCTGACATATTACAGGCCTCAGCCTGTAGGCCTGGTGTTCCAGCCCTGTTTACTTACATACCTAATGCATCGGACTACTGGTCAATCGTATACTTCTGTAGTCCTACAACTTACATCTGTTTAGCACATAATGATTCTATATGATGTTAGTTAATCATAACATCACATAATAAATGAATGATAATGAACCGTGTGTGTGTGTGTGTG
>NW_020664812.1:914428-916270 GCF_002925995.2 Terrapene triunguis | reverse complement strand
TTGTGTGTATGGTGTGCGAGGTGTGTGTTGTACATGTATCTGTGTGGCTGTGTGTGGCTGTGTGGGTATGTGGCTGTGTGTGGCTATGTTTGGCTGTGTGTGGGCATGTGGCTGTGTGTGTGTGCGTGTGGCTGTGTGGGTGTGTGGGTGTGGCTGTGCGGGCATGTGGGTGTGTGGCTGTGCGGGCGTGTGGCTGTGTGTGGGTGTGGGGCTGTGTGGGCGTGTGGGTGTGTGGCTGTGCGGGCATGTGGGTGTGTGGCTATGTGTGGGCGTGTGGCTGTGTGTGGCTGTGCGGGCGTGTGGCTGTGTGTGGGCATGTGGCTGTGTGGGCGTGTGGGGGTGTGTGGCTGTGTGTGGGCATGTGGCTGTGTGGGGGGCTGTGCGGGCGTGTGGCTGTGTGCGGGCGTGCGGGCATCTGGCTGTGTGTGTGTGGGGGGGTGTGTGGCTGTGTGTGGGCTTGTGGCTATGTGGGTGTGTGGGGCTGTGTGTGGCTCTGTGGCTGTGTGTGGCTGTGTGGGCGTGTGGCTGTGTGTGGGTGTGGGGCTGTGTGTGGCTGTGTGGGCGTGTGTGGCTGTGTAGCTGTGTGGGCATGTGGCTGTGTGTGGGTTTGTGGCTGTGCGGGCGTGTGGTGGGCGTGTGGCTATGTGGGTGGCTATGTGGGTGTGTGGGGCGTGTGGCTGTGTGTGGGCGTATGGCTCTGCGGGCGTGTGGCTGTGTGTGGGTGTGGCTGTGTGTGGGCGTGTGGGTGTGGGGCTGTGTGTGGGCGTGTGTGGCTGTGTGTGGGCGTGTGTGGCTGTGTGTGGGTTTGTGGCTGTGCGGGCGTGTGGTGGGCATGTGGCTGTGTGTGGGCGTGTGGCTGTGTGGGCATGTGGCGCGCAACCCTTATCTGTGCCTCATGCCCAGGCTCTGTCTCCCCAGAGGACGTCCAGCCCGTCTGCCTCCCGGCACTGGGGCAGCCCCTCCTGGACGGCAAGGTCTGCACTGTGACCGGCTGGGGCAACACCCAGTACTACGGTGAGTGTGCGACTGCCCCTCCCCCCGCCATGGGACACAGCCCCACCCCTAGACATGGCCCCGCCCAAGGACACAGGACAAGGCCACACCCCTCCCTGTGGGAGGCCAGGAGGAGGGGTCCCCATCAGGGTCACACAGCTGGGGGTCTGGGGATGGAGGAAGATGGGCCATTCAGTGACAGAGACCTGTGTTAGAGGCTCCGCTAGAGTTGGGAACTTTCTAATTCCTGGTAACCAGACCCTCAAGGCCCCACCCCACTCCACCTCTTCCCAGGCCCGCCCTCATCGCACCTTCTTCCCCTCCCCCCTCCCCCGGTCGCTCACTGGATCCTCTCAAGGGGGCTGGGGTGTGTGTGCGGGGGTGGGTGCTCCAGCTGGGGGTGCAGGCTCTGGGGTGGGGCTGGGGACGGGGGGCTGGGGCAGGGGGTTGGGGTGTGGGAGGGGGTGAGGGCTCCAGCTGGGGGTGCAGGCTCTGGGGTGGGGCTGGGGCAGGAGATTGGGGTGCGGGAGGGGGTGAGGGCTCCAGCTGGGGGTGCACGCTCTGGGGTGGGGCTGGGGACGGGGGGCTGGGGCAGGGGGTTGGGGTGCGGGTGAGGTGCAGCAAAGCTAAGACAGGCTCCCTGCCTGCCCTGGCTCCGCACTGCTCCCGGAAGCGGCCGGCATGTCCCTGCAGCCCCTAGGCAGAGGGCCAGGAAGCTCTGCACGCTACGTGCCCACAGGCATTGCCCCCGCAACTCCCCTTGGCCGTGGTTCCCAGACAATGGGAGCTGCAGGGGTAATGCCTGCGGGTGCTGGCAGGGTGCGGAGCTTCCCTGATCGCCCCTGGGCC
>NW_020664812.1:908698-914328 GCF_002925995.2 Terrapene triunguis | reverse complement strand
GGGTGTGGGAGGGGGTGAGGGCTCCAGCTGGGGGTGCACGCTCTGGGATGGGGCTGGGGACGAGGGGCTGGGGCAGGGGGTTGGGGTGCGGGTGAGGTGCAGCAAAGCTAAGGCAGGCTCCCTGCCTGCCCTGGCTCCGCACTGCTCCCGGAAGCGGCCGGCATGTCCCTGCAGCCCCTAGGCAGAGGACCAGGGAGCTCTGCACGCTACGTGCCCATGGTTCCCAGCCAATGGGAGCTGCAGGGGTAATGCCTGCGGGTGCTGGCAGGGTGCGGAGCTTCCCTGATCGCCCCTGGGCCTAGGAGCCGCAGGGACATACCGGCTGCTTCTGGGAGCAGCGCAGAGCCAGGGCAGGCAGGGAGCCGACTGGACTTTTAACACCCAGTTAGCGGTGCTGACCGGAGCCACCAGGTCCCTTTCCCACCGGGTGTTCTGCTTGAAAACTGGATGCTTAGCAACCCTAGCCTGCCCCCAGCCCCCAGTAACCAGGCTTTTGGTTCAGATGCCATTTAGGGTTGTCAGGTCCCCAAAAACCAGGCACCTGGCAACCCTAAATGGCACCTGGACACAGAAACCAAAACCCGGGTAAAACTGGATGGGGAGCAATGCTAGGCCCCGCCCATGAGGAGGGGCTTCCCAAGATGCCACCCAGAGCAACCCATAATATTGCGACCCCAAGAATCAACTTCAGGAAAGCCCGCCCCCATGGGGGCACAACACTCCGGAGGTCCCTCCTCTATAGGGACGGGTGTCAGTGTTCAGATGCCGGTGTGGATGCCAGGCAGGTGAGGTGCCAGGGTTCAGGTGGAGGCACATAGTGGGCAGGTGGGGGGGGGTCACAGTTCAAGTGCCAGGGCAGGTGCCGGGGGAGTGGGCAGCGTATTCCAGGTAGATGTGGGGCCGGAGTTTGGGGATGGGGCAGGTGTAGGGGTTCAGGCAGGGGGCAGATGCCCTGGTGGTGGGGTGTTGGGTGCAGTTGGGGGGTGGATGCTGGTCAGGCAGGGACTAGGTTCTGGGGGAGGGAGGTGGATCCTGGGTGAGCGGGGTCCAGGTTGGGGGGGGGGCAATGCAGGACAGGTGGGGGCCAGGTTCGGGGGCAGGTGAAAAGCAGGCAGGTGGGGGCTGGGTTTGGGTGGGGGCAGATGTAGGGCAGGTGGGGGGCAGGTGTGGGCAGGTGGATGCCGGGCAGGCCGGGGGAGTAGATGTCAGGTGGGCGGGGACTGGGTTTGGGTGGGGGACAGATGCCAGGCAGGTGGGGGCTGGTTGCGAGGAGGAGCAGATGCCGGGCAGTCGGGCTCAGTGCAGGGGGCATGGTGTTATACTAGAAAATGAAGAACAACAGGATCTTTTCAGGGAATAAGGCAAAATGCCATGTTTATTGTGAATATTGAAAGAATAATTAGAGTAAGCAATCAGTTGTAGCTATAACATTTCACTCACTCACTCACTCTCACACACACACACACACGTTCTGCAAGGTTGCCAAGTCACTGGCCAGGCGGCCTGGACACGAGGATGGAGCCGGGCCTTGTCAGATGCGCATCCGATGCTCCTGGAAGTTGGTTGCAGAACCAGACCCAAAGTCCTCAGTCTTCAGGTTCTGTTTTTATAGGGATCCATCCTCATGTAAGTCTATGGGGTTTGCCTCATCATGCTGATCTCATGTTTGACGTGATAGTCAATCACGCAGATGGCACAGCAATGATGGAATGACAGTATGTTGTTATCTTGTTCTTTGGCCCTCCTGTCCTTGGGGCAATTGTGGGTGGATGCCCTTGGGGTTATCGGGCTATCTCGTCCACTGCATTCTTCAGCCAAACGGCCTTATTTTAAGGCTGGCACCTCAACCTTTAATCTTTCATTTCTTATTCAATCACACATACAATCACACTCACATGCCACCGTGTATCCTGTCACATCTGCATTGTATCACCTCCCATCCTTTAACATAACCAGTCTAAAATCAGTGGGGCATGGCAGACTTCAATAAGTCTATTCACTTGTTACATCTAAAAGGAAACAAACAAGATAAGCATGCAAGAGTGGGGAGGGTTCACAAATATTACACAACAAAGTTGTACCAGTCATAAAGGCCAGCTGTTATCTTGTTAGTTTTAGAACAAACTCTTTGTCTCTGGATCTGCTTCTACAATTAACAGCGACCTTGTGAAGCTGATAAGCAACTTCAATTAACACAGATCAGCAGCGTGGCTGAGAAACACTCCTTTCTAATGGTCAGGCCAAATTCTGGGTCTGCTCTGGAGTTACCCTGTCTTACAGTTCCCATATCAGAAATATACCAGTTCATAGAATCATAGAATCTCAGGGCTGGAAGGGACCTCAGGAGGTTATCTAGTCCAACCTCCTGCTCAAAGCAGGACCAATTCCCAACTAAATCATCCCAGCCAGGGCTTTGTCAAGTCTGATCTTAAAAACCTCTAAGGAAGGAGATTCCACCACCTCCCTAGGTAACCCATTCCAGTGCTTCACCACCCTCCTAGTCAAAAAGTTTTTCCTAATACTCCTTGTTCTGTCTTCTGGTACCACTGAGAACAGTCTAGATCCATTCTCTTTGGAACCTCCTTTCAGGTACTTGAAAGCAGCTATCAAATCCCCCCTCACTCTTCTCTTCTGCAAACTAAACAATCCCAGTTCCCTCAGCCTCTCCTCATAAGTCATCTGCTCCAGCCCCCTAATCATTTTTGTTGCCCTCCGCTGGACTCCTTCCAATTTTTCCACATCCTTCTTGTAGTGTGGGGCCCAAAACTGGACACAGTACTCCAGATGAGGCCTCACCAATTTTGAATAGAGGGGAATGATTACGTCCCTCGATCTGCTGGCAGTGCTCCTACTTATACAGCCCAAAATGCCGTAAGCCTTCTTGGCAACAAGGGCACACTGCTGACTCGTATCCAGCTTCTCGTCCACTGTAACCCCTAGGTCCTTTTCTATAGAACTGCTGCCTAGCCATTCGGTCCCTAGTCTGTAGCAGTGCATGGGATTCTTTCATCCTAACTGCAGGACTCTGCACTTGTCCTTGTTGAACCTCATTAGATTTCTTTTGGCCCAATCCTCTAATTTGTCTAGGTCCCTCTGTATGCTATCCCTACCCTCCAGCATATCTACCACTCCTCCCAGTTTAGTGTCATCTGCAAACTTGCTGAGGGTGCAATCCACGCCATCCTCCAGATCATTAATGAAGATATTGAACAAAACCAGCCCCACGACCGACCCTTGGGGCACTCCGCTTGATACCGGCTGCCAACTAGACATGGAGCCATTGATCACTACCCGTTGAGCCCGATGATCTAGCCAGCTTTCTATCTATCTTATAGTCCATTCATTCAGCCCATACTTCTTTAACTTGGCGGCAAGAATACTGTGGGAGACCGTATCAAAAGCTTTGCTAAAGTCAAAGAATAACAGGTCCACTGCTCTCCCCTCATCCACACAGCCAGTTATCTCATCATAGAAGGCAATTAGGTTAGTCAGGCATGACTTGCCCTTGGTGAATCCATGCTGACTGTTCCTGATCACTTTCCTCTCCTCTAAGTGCTTCAGAATTGATTCCTTGAGGACCTGCTCCATGATTTTTCCAGGGACTGAGATGAGGCTGACTGGCCTGTAGTTCCCCGGATCCTCCGTCTTCCCTCCTCCTTCCCTTTTTAGCAATCCAGTCAAAGAGAAATATACCAATTATCAATGTAGTCCAACAATGGATGCTGGGTGGGAGGGGTAGGGGGGAGTATGCCAGGCGGGCAGTGGCCAGGTTCAGGTGGGAGGCAGATGCCGGACAGGCGGGGGCCAGGTTCAGATGGGGGATGGAAGCTAGGTGGGCAGGAGCTGGGTTTGGGGGGGAGGCAGATGTCGGGCAGGCGGGGGCTGGGTGCAGGGGCGGGTGGACACCGGGTGGCTGGATGCAGGGTTCTGGGTGGGGGAAGAAGCAAGGTGGGCAGGGGCTGGGTGCGGGCAAGTGGATGCCAGGTGGGCAGGGGCAGGAGGGCATACATTCAGGGCGGGTGGGGCAGATGTGGGGCAGGCAGTGGCTGGAATCAGGGGGGGGAATGCTGGATGGGTGGGGCGTTTGCCAGGTGGTCAGGAGTCGGGTTTGGGGGGGTGGATGCAGGGCAGGTGGGGGCAGGGCGGGGGACCCCATGCCCACTCTCCCCCCCATCTCCCCCAGGGCAGCAGTCCGGCATCCTGCAGGAGGCTTCCGTGCCCATCATCAGCACCGCTCTGTGCAACTCGCCTGAATACTATGGCAACCAGATCCGCCCCCGCATGTTCTGCGCTGGCTACGCTGAGGGTGGCACCGACGCCTGCCAGGTGGGGCCGGGCGAGACGGGCGGGGCGGGTGGGCAGTGGGGGCCAGTGCTAGGGCACTGACCCCTTCCCTGTCTCCCTCTCGGCAGGGTGACAGCGGGGGTCCCTTTGTGTGTGAGGACGGCATCTCCCGCACCCCGCGCTGGCGGCTCTGCGGCGTGGTCAGCTGGGGCACCGGTTGCGCCCTGCCCCAAAAGCCAGGGGTCTACACCAAGGTTGGCGCCTTCCACGACTGGATCCACCAGGCCATGAAGGTGTGTGGGGCAGGGATGGTCCCTTCAGTCTATTCCCCCTGAGGTGGGATCGGGGTGGGATCCCCCCAGTCTGCCGAGGGATCATCTCTCCAGTGTATTCACAGAGGGGGGATTGCCCCCCCCCTCAGCCTGGTTCCCCCAAGTCTGTCCCGCCCCAGCTGTGCCAGCCCCTGATGCCCGTGTCTCTCTCTGCAGACTCACTCCCTGGCCAGCGGGATCGTTTCCCAGCACTGACCCCTGCTGCCTAGGTTCCCGCACAATGGAGTTACGCCACCCCACCGGCGCCAGCCCTCCCCTCGCCCCCCACGCCAGACAGACGCTGCCCCCTCCATTCCAGCCACGACGGGCAGATGTGCCTACATGACCCACTGGACTTTGCGACCCGACAACCTTCGACCTCTGACCCCACAGTGCCTTGTCTGCATTACTGGAATGAGAGTGTGGGTGGGGGCTGGGAGGAATGGGTCAGATCCACCTATTACAATGCAGCGTGGCCCTTTAAGCCTCCACCCACCAATGGTGGACTTGTAGATCCACCTATCATAATACAGCACCAGCCCCTTAAGAACCCACCTACCAATGGGGGGGGTTTGCAGCGCCAGCCCTTTAAGCCTCCACCCACCAATGGGTTCTTCTGCTAGAGCCCAGCAACTAATAGCGCTGCTCCATAGCTTGCTAGAGTTCTTCATCCTGTGGCGGGGGAGGGGGCTGGAGAAGAGCTTCTCTTTGATTGGTTAACAGTGGTGGGAGTGACTGCATAGGCCACACCCTCTGCCACGCTTCAGCCAACCAGGGTGGAGCTGCCTGGCTTTAACCCCTGCAGTTCTGGGCAAGAGCAGGCCCATCAGCCTGGGGCACCCCAGTGCCAGCAGCTCAGCCCTGCGGTTGGGGGATTAGATCCCGACCCACAGCCCTGGGAGGAACCAGGGCACAGCCCGGGGGGGCTGAGACAAAGCCCTGCACAGGGTGGAGTAGACCCTGACCCACATCCTGGGAGCAATCCCAATACACAGCCCTGGGGGCTGCTGGACACCTGGGTCCAGAGCTGCTGCC
>NW_020664812.1:905970-908688 GCF_002925995.2 Terrapene triunguis | reverse complement strand
GAGTGGAAGGCCAGCCGGGCCCGATGGGATCAGCTAGTCCGACCCCCCCGGCCTCGCGCAGGCCACCGAACAGTCCCACAATCATTTCTAGAGCCGTGGTTAGAAAAACACCCCGTCTGCACTGAATTCCCCCTGCAGACTCCCCCACTGACCAGGCCAAAGCTTAATCACTCTCTGTGACAGAGTCACAGGTCCATTGCTCTGGAACTGCTCTGTATCCAGCCAGCCAGGACTCTGGGGTGGAGACTGCCCTCGGGAAATGCCGCACAGGGCAAAAAACCTCCTCGGCTTCAGCCTTCCTGGTCTGACCTCGGAGCATCCAGCATCCCTGTTCACACCGTACACTTCCCCTTGGCGGGTCCACCTGGACGAGACCCCTGGGGAAGCCAGAGGGTCCTGCACCCCACTCCACAGCCAGCTGTGACTCTCAGCCAGCGTAAAACAGAAAGTTTATTAGTTGACAGGAACATAGTGTAGACAGAGCTTGTTAGCACAGGAATCAGTGACTTTCAGCAAAGTCCATTTTAGGGGGACCCCAGGCTAGATGCCCTGGACTCCCCCCTCTGAGTCCCCAACAGCCGACTGCCCAGTTTCCAGCGACCTGACCTCCCACACACCCATTGTTCCTCCTGGTCTTTGTCTTGCTTCCCTGGCAAAGTGTCACCTGGTCACATCCCCCTCCTGGTTCTCAGGTTACGAAAGGCATCAGCCATCGCTTATGTGCAGGCAGCTGGAGCCTCTTTATGTGTCCCCAGGGCTTCAGCAAAAGTCACGCACCCTTATTCCCACACCTAGGCACTGATGCAATATGCGGGGAAACTGAGGCACACACAGTATTCATACAAAACAGTAAGACTCACAGGCTCACATACAACATAACAAGGGAAAGCCCCTTTCACCCAGGCTGGGGGAGGGATGCTGGGTGAGCTTGGCCGAGTTATGGCTTCGCCCCATGCCTCAGTTTCCCTACCGGTGGCAAGAAGTGCTCTGGACAAGCTCAGGCCCTGACACAAGGCTGAGGCACCCAGCATCCCCCGTGCACCTCTTTCCATCATTACACACCTGGCGGGAGCCCCCAGCCCCCAGGCAGCGCAGAGACAATCCCTCCCCCAGCCAATCTAGCCCCCCCAACACCACACCAGCAGCTGGAGGCCACGTGGCTCACCTCCCTGTGGCTAGTGCTGTGGCCACCTGCACCCTCCCAAACCTCCCACAGTCCTGCTTGGCAGAACCTTAACCCTTCAGCGCCTGCTCCCCAGAGGGAGGGGGCTGGTGTCATCTCAGCTTGTTGTCAGGGAATTGTATCATCTTTGGTCTCTTACTCACTCTGTGGTGCTCACCTGGGGCAGGGTCAGCCTCGCTCTCCAGCAGCCCCATTGCAGAGAGGGAGCCACTGAGAGACAGAGAGTGAAGTAACGTGCACAAACTCACAAGGAGGCTTGAGCAGAGGTCAGGCTAGAACCCAGGAGTCCTGGCTCCCAGCCCCACACTCTAAGCGCTAAACCCCACTCCCTGCCCAGAACTGGGGATACAACCCAGGAATCCTGGGTCCCCTCCTGGGCTCTCTGGGCTGCACTGTGCTGCCCCTGCCTCTATAACTCCATGTGTCCTTCCCGTACAGGGCAGAGCACATTAGGCCAAGGCTGGGCTGGGATCCAGGCAGTGGTGCTGGAACAATTTGTATCTTGGGGGTGCTGAGAGCCATTGAACTAAACTGTGAACGCTGAATATAATGGAAACCACTTCAAGCCTGGGGGGGGGGGGGGGGGGGGCAGCACCCCCGCACTGCTAGTTCCAGCACCTATGGATCCAGGGCAGAGTTAAGGGGATTTCAGGCAGCACCTTCACTCTGCATTGCCAGGGAAGTCAGCGCTCAGCCCCGTGACTGGGTCTCAGCTCGGTTTGACCCTTGGCCTGGGGATTCACGGGGCTCTGGGGGTGATGCCCAGGCTAGTACTTGGCGTAGGAGCCATTTCCCCAGCACAGGGAACCCAGAGGGTCTGATTCCACCCAGCCGAGCGGGAGCTGGGGTGGGTCTGGCCCTGCTGTAACCCTTTGAGTTCTCAGCACAGCCTTCAGATGGGGGGGTTCTCAGTCCTGGGGATGGATGGGCCCAGCCATGGGCAGAAGAGTGGAGGTGGGGGCAGGGAGGGTGAGGTAAGAGTCGGGGTGACGAGAAGGGGATCGACTCCAGTGACTCCAATGGAATTACTCCTGATTTACACCAGGGCACTCACCTGCCAAGGCCCTGAGAACACACTTGTTGCACCAGCTGTTCTATGATTTAACATAGGAAGCGGGAGGGCAGCTGGAAGCTGGGTAGGGAGTAGTGGGGGGGGTGAGCTGTGGGGGAGGGGCTGGAAGCTGGGTCTGAGAGCAGGGTAGGGAGGAGGAGGGGCCTGGGCTGTGATTTTGGGGCTGGGAGCAGGGGGAGCGGTGGAGGGGATTGTGAGCTGGGAGAGGCAGGAGGGGCCTGGGCCATGGTAGTGGGTCTCGGAGCAGTGGGAGGGGGCTGGGAGCCAGGAAGGGGCTTGGCCGTGGTTGCGGGGCTGGGAGCCAGGGGAGGGGGTCTGAGCTGGGATGGGGCACCGCCAAGTCCCGGCTTTATTTCCTGGGTTAAGAAAATCCATTCAGGGGCTTCCTACTAAACACAGACGTCCCGATTCCACCCCCAGTGCAGCCTCCCTGGCTCGCCCAGGCCCATGCTGCCCCTTCCCC
>NW_020664812.1:847578-860970 GCF_002925995.2 Terrapene triunguis | reverse complement strand
ATTGGTAGTGACCCCCCTCCCCTCCCCCCAGATCATCTACACCCTGCGCTGCCCCAAGGATGTCCTGGTCTCGCTGTACCACTTCTCCAAGCTTCTGTGCCTCTTCAAGGACCCTGGTTCACTGGACTCCTTCCTCGAGGACTTCCTGAGTGGGAACGGTGAGCAGCACCCCGGGGCCCTCGGGGGCCCTGCTGCAGTTAGGGATACGCAGACAGCCTCCTCCCGCCCGATGCCTGGGCTCCCAGCCACTCACTGATGGGATCCAGTTTGTGCATCCCCAGCCAGCTCTGAGCTGCCCTTTGCCCAGGGCCCAGCACAGCTTAATGAGCTGCTGTGTGGGGCTTAATAGGCTGCTTCACGGCCGTCCGGCCGCGCACCATGGAGGGTGTAACGCTGCGGTTCTGGCGGGACCCAACGGAGAGTGCCAATTCAGGACAAATTGCTCCAACAGGGCAGTTACAGCCCTAGGCTGGGGTTTTTCCACCTCTAAGGCAAACCAAACCAGCCAGACAAAGAGGACTTTGGTCTCACCCCACTGGCTAACCACAAGTCACACAAGCAATTCCCTTAGACACTCCGGTTTCCCCGTATCACCACCAGTGCCACTCGTTATGGGGACAAATGGTTATGAAAACCAATACCCCAGTAAAAGAAAAAAGGTTCTCCTGATCCCATAGGACTAAGCCCCAGACCCAGGTCAATATACAAATCAGATCTTACCCACAAATCACGCTCTTGCCAATCCTTTAGAATCTAAAATCTAAAGGTTTATTCATAAAAGGAATAAGATAGAGATGAGAGCTAGAATTGGTTAAATGAAATCAATTACATACAGCAATGGCAAAGTTCTTGGTTTAGGCTTGTAGCAGTGATGGAATAAACTGCAGGCTCAAACCAAGTCTCTGGAACATCCCCAGCTGGGATGGGTCATCAGTCCTTTGTGTAGAGCTTCCATTTGTAGCAAAGTCCCTCCAGAGGTAAGAAGCAGCACTGAAGACAAGATGGAGGAGAGGCATCAGCCTTTTATGTCCTTTCCAGGTGTAAGAACACCTCTTTGTCCTTACTGTGGAAAGTTACAGCAAAATGGAGTCTGGAGTCACATGGGCCAGTCCCTGCATACTTTGCTGAGTTGGAAGGCGTATCTGCCTTCTCTCAGTGGGTCAATTGTATAGCTGATGGTCCTTAATGGGCCATCAAGCAAGCTAGGCAGAGCTAACACCAACTTGTCTGGGGTGTCTCCCAGAAGCATAGCATAAGTTTGAAATACAGACAGTTTAGAGCCAATATTTATAACTTCAACTCCAAAATTGATACACACATCTAGACAGCATAATCATAACCAGCAAACCATACCCTTGTCTTAGACACCTCATTTGACCCCCTTTATACAAGATTTGGTGCCACTACAGGACTTTGGTTGCAACCATGTTCTATATGGTCCCAAATTATATCAATAACGTCACAGAGGGGACTTAGGTGGAGGTAGTGCTTGTTTTGTGCCATGGCCCCGGCACCTCTGGGCCTGGCAGTTCAGAGCCCTGGCACCTCTGGGCTGGCTGCATCAGTTATGAATGTAAAAAAATTGCTTGAGCCCTGGCACCACTTTAATTATAAATTAAACAGTGGGTGGAGGGGCCGGGGGGGGCAGCTCTGGGGTCACCGTGCCGCTCTCTCCTGCACAGTGATCTACAGCTCCTGGTTTGACCACGTCACCGGCTGGATGGGGCTGACGGGCAACGAGAACTTCTTCTCCATCACCTACGAGGAGCTGCAGCAGGTAGGGAAACTCCGCCCTTGGGTCACGCCGACACATAACTCCACCCCTGGGGTCACGCCCACACATAGCCCCGCCCCTGAGACCTCATCCACACATAACTCCACCCATGTGGCCACGCCCACAAATAGCCCCGCCCCTGGTGACACCCACGCATAGCCCCGCCCCTGAGCCATGCACACATGTAACCCCGCCCCTAGAGCCCTGCCCACACGTAACCCCGCCCCTGAGCCACCCCCACACATAGCTCTGCCCCAGAGCCACCCCCACATGTAACCCCACCCCTACAGCCATTCCCACATGTAACCCCGCCCCTGAGCCATGCCCACACGTAACCCTGCCCCTGAGCCACCCCCACATGTAACCCCGCCATAGAGCCATCCCCACACGTAACCCCGCCCCTAGAGCCATCCCCACACGTAACCCCCCCCCGAGCCACCCCCACACATAGCCCAGTCCCTGAGCCATCCCCACATGTAACCCCTCCCCTAGAGCCATCCCCACACGTAACCCTGCCCCTGAGCCATGCCCACACGTAACCCCGCCCCTGAGCCATCCCCACACGTAACCCTGCCCCTGAGCCATCCCCACACATAACCCCGCCCCAGGCCCCCAGCCAGGTGGTGTTCTAGGGTGTTCCCAGCCCCAGCTCCCCAGGCCTCGGCGTCCATGTCCCGGGTGTTGGCTCCTCCTGGCCTTTGCATTCCTCTGCCCCTGGCCTGGAACAGGGTCTGATCTCAGGTGGCCAACGTGGCTCACGGCCAAGGCCCTCTGCCCTTGAAGGGGTCTCTTCCTCAGCACCCAGTGGGGAGCAGGACCCTGCGGCGGGAGGGAACTGAGGCACAGGTGGACCATAAAATTGTCACCCTAGACTCACCCTCTTCATGGCCGCGGGTGTCTTCCCCCAGGATCTGCGGGGCAGCGTGCGGAGAATCTGCCACTTCCTGGGGAAGGAGCTGAGTGAGGAGCAAGTGGCCGCGGTGGTGGAGAACGCCTCCTTCCAGAGCATGAAGGGGAACAGAATGTCCAACTACTCGCAGCTGAGTGACGAGTACATGGACCACCAGAACGGGGAGTTCCTGAGGAAAGGTGAGTCCAGGCCTGGGCTCAGGGCCGGCTTTAGCAAGTGCGGGGCCCGATTCGTGGGGCTTATACTCACCGGGCAGCGCTCTGAGTCTTCGACAGCACTTTGCATTGCCGCGCTCCGGCCCGGGGAGTGGGGCCACAGGCTTGCTGCGCTCTGGCTGGGCGCGGGGTCCTCTTATGCGCGGGGCCCGATTCCGGGGAATCGGGGGAATCGGCCTAAAGCCGGCCCTGCCTTGGGCTAGCAGGGGGCTGCAAGTTGGGACTGAGGTGCACCAGCAGAGCTGCATGAGGCAGGGCCAGGAGAGCAGTGGGCTTTAAGTCAGGAGTGAGGGGCATGGGCAGAGGTTGCGGGGGCAGGGCTGGGGCGCAGGGGCTGTGGGTTGGCAGTGAGGGGCATGGGCAGAGGTCGCGGGGGCAGGGCTGGGGCGCAGGGGCTGTGGGTTGGGAGTGAGGGGCATGGGCAGAGGTCGCGGGGGCAGGGCTGGGGAGCAGGGGCTGTGGGTTGGGAGTGAGGAGCATGGGCAGAGGTTGCGGGGGCAGGGCTGGGGTGTAGGGGCTGTGGGTTGGGAGTGGGGGGCATGGGCAGAGATTGCGGGGGCAGGGCTGGGGTGCAGGGGCTGTGGGTTGGGAGTGAGGGACACGCTAGACCATGTCCCCTGTGGTTTGCAGGGATCTGCGGTGACTGGAGGAACCATCTCTCGGAGGCACAGAGCCAACGATTCAACACCGTTTACCGGGAGCGGATGCAGGGTCTGGGCATGACCTTCCCCTGGGACTGACGGCCCCGCGCCCGCCACATCTGCACCCGCAATACACCGGCCCTGTGCCACCCACGTGCTGCTGCTCTTCCTGTGCCCTGGGAGATGCCCCCTGGGGCAGCGTCACTAGAGCATCAGCAGTAGGCAGAGCTGGGCTGGGGCATGTGTCCAGGCGAGGTCAGTGAGCGCGTGCACACACAGGGCACGGCTCAGCTGAGGTGTATTTAAAATCTGTCCATTGCAGGGTGTTCCTGGTCCTGCTTGCAGGCAGGGGGCTCTGCAGGGAAATGTGAAATTCTGCACAGAGCCAGCCCAGAGCTCGGCGCGGGAGATGGGCCTCTGTGCAGGGAGCAGCCTGCTCTGTCTCTCTGGAGTTTGGGTTTCTGTGCCTCAGGGCTCTGGATTCTAAGAAATAAAATCAGGTGATGTGGCAACCTTCCAGCAAGAGGATTTGGTTTTTTAATCTAACTTCTCTGGGTTTGCCATGAACAGAACATGATCCCATCCAGCAGGGAGCAGCAGGAACACACGCACGCGCACACATTCTCTCTCTCTCTCCCCCTCTCCCCATGCCCCCCACCCCCATTCCAAAGGTTGTGATTGCTGGTGACCCAGTTCCCAGGCAGATCCCAGCAATACCCACAGGGGCCAGGATGCTGTCAGCCCAGAAGGCATCAGCCCCACCCAACCCCGCCCGTAAGGAAGGCAAGGCAAGCAGGGCCGGCACTACCTTTTTCACCGCAAAAAAAAAAAAAAAAAAAAAAAAGCCGCTCAGATTACCGCCCAAACCGCCGAAGCAAAAAGAAAAAAAGGCCGGGACTGTGCTGCCCCAAGAATGGCCAGAATGCCGCCCCTTAGCAGGTGCCGCCCCAGGCACGTGCTTCCTCCGCTGGTGCCTGGAGCCGGCCCTGAAGGCAAGACTGGGCCAAGAGGGTGATCCACTGGAGGTATCTGGGCTCTAGTGTGCGGGGGCCCATGAGGGTGGGGGGAGAGGAGGGCTCCCCACACCCTGGAGTCCATGATGCAGAGGGTGAGTCCATGGGCCATCCCAACAGCGTGAGGTGTTGGCAGGAACACAGGGCTCTCCTGGGCCATGGACTCCCCTCCCAGACACAGGTGCTGTATATTATTAGTGCTATTTATTAGGTGTTTTACAGGAGTGCCTAGGACCCCACTCTCGGCCCAGGACCCTGTGACGGGATCCCCGGGGTGCAGCCTGGGACCGTGGGACCACTGTACCCCCTGAACTCTCTCTAGCCTGGGCTGTCTCTCACTATGCCTTGCTAGTGACTAGCAGCAAACCCCTCCAGGTGCTGTGATCACTCAGCACAACCACATGTGGAGACCCCACACCCAGCTAGATTGCATGAATGTCCCAGAGCCACTCATGAATCACACAGAGAAAGGCACCAGCCAAATCCCCCCAGCTCCTAGCCTTGCACCTCAGGAATAAACCGTCTTGCACTGCTCAAGACAAATAATGCAGATTTATTCATTGGGTCACCAGTTCATCAATGGACAGTGGCTATACACCAGTCTTTGCAAGCCTGAGCAGATTTTCCACACACTTCATACCAACTCACTGGCAAAGATAAACAGGTAAAGAAATTTATTGACTACAAAAGAGAGATTGTAAGTGATAGTAAGTGCAAAAAGTCAGAGTTAGTTACCAAAATAAAATAAAATGTAAGTGCACGGGACAGGACTAGACGGCCTCTCAAGGTCCCTTCCAGTTCTGTGGGTCTCTAAGCACGCAGTCTAAACTCTCAACTCTATTAGACTGGGCAACATCTAGATTAAGCAGTTTTACTCACCCCACTGGATATTGCAGTCCTTAATATACAGGTTTGTTCCTTAAACCTGGGCCTATGTCCTGTGTTGGAGTCTTCAGTCTTCTTCTGAGTGTCTTGGTTGATTGCAGCATAGGTGGGGGCAGGAGAAAGGCCCAGCATGGGGCCCCTGTGTTCTGTTTTATAACCTCAGTCCCATGTGCTTGGGGAACTGGAGTCCAGGCATGTTTGGGGCATTGCTGAGTCTCTCCCAGCAAGGCTGAGCAATTCCCCCGTGTGGCCTCTTGCAGGTGAGTCACTGCATTGTAGCTCCCTTGCTGGACAATGGCTGTTGATGGGTTGTTTGACACCTGCCCGGGCCTTGGTTACTTTCCTTGCTGTTGCATGTGGGGACCTAATATCTGGCTGATTCCCCAATTTACAGCATGTTTTAGTGACCACCATACAACACAATTCTCATAACTTCATATGCATTAATGATACACATATACGGATAGAGAAATGACTTTCAGCAGATCATTACCTTTCCCCTGATGCCTCACACGGCCTGCTTTATATGCAATATCACAATTATATAAAAATGAGGAATATGGGGGTTACAGGGTGCTCCCCCAAGGTACAGAATGTCACAGACCCCCTCATGCTAGTACTGTACATAATTTATTAGTAAGGCTATGACTTAATCATGGGCATTTTTAGTAAAAGTCATGGACAGGTCACAGGGAAGAAACAAAAAATTACGGCCCATGACCTGTCCAGGACTTATACCATAAATACCCCTGATTGGATCTTGGTGGGGGGAGGGTGGGAATGTTGGGGGGGGGAGCCCGTGGCAGCAGGGGCCAGGGGGAGCCCTGGAGGGCCTGCTGCCACCCCAGCCGCCGCCAGAAGGGGAGCCCTGTGAAGGTGCTGGAGACGAGGGAGCCAGCAGGGGCTGTAGAGAGGAGGGGGTCTCGCCAGCAGTTTTCTGAGCAAAGCCCCGATGGCTTGTCCCTGCCTGGTTCACCCGACTCTATGTTCCCGGCTGCCAGTGCACAATGGGGGCTCACCCAGCCCAGCTCCCCAGGCCTCCGGCCACCCGTCTCTGCACCCGGCCCAGGCTGGATTCCTCCTGTTTGCCCACGCGGTGTGACTGGAGTTGGATGCGCTCGCCCCTGCCTGGCGAATGGCTGGCTCACTCCTCTGCTAGGTCAGGATTGGCCGTCAGGGCGGAGGGGCGTCGTCCCCACCCTGCCTGTCCTTGTCCCAAGCCCAGGGCCCGAGGCAGAGGGCGATGTGGCCACCTGGGCTGCACCACCCCCACCCGCCCCCACAGCATCGCCTGATGTCCTCCCATGGCAGCAGCACATGCCCTTACTACAGGAGAATATCTCACACAGCAGGGCTCTTGTCTGGCTCTGGGAGGGGGGACTAATGGATAAAACACGGGGGCTGGGCGGCAGGACGCCTGGGTTCTATCCCCAGCTCTGGGAGGGGAGTGATGTCTAGTGGTTAGAAGAGGGGGGCTGGGCGGCAGGACACCTGGGTTCTCTCCCCAGCTCTGGGAGGGGGGTGGGGTCTAGTGCTTACAGCCACCTGTGCCCCTCCCACACCTCCTCTTGTAGGTGCTGGGAGCTGGGCTGGGCCTGGGCCAGAGGCTCTTCCCCACTCAGGAAGGAGGATCCCAGCTGGGATTAGCTGAGTAAATGGGGCAGCAGCCCTGTGTGCCACAGAGATCGCCAGCTGCTTAACCCTTTAGTGTCTGCACGTGGAGATGGGACCTGATCAAAATGGAATGGGGGATGATGGGAGAATGGGATCGGGTGGGTTAGAGCAGGGGGATGGGAACCAGGACACCTGGGTTCTATCCCTGGCTCTGGGAGGGGTGGGGTCTAGTGGTTAAGGGGGGTGGGGGCTGGGAGCAGGACTCCTGGGTTCTATCCTGCTCTAGGTGGGAAATGGCAGGTGTTTGCTCCATTGCGAACCCCAGGTTGAGCAGCTGCTGCCAGAGCCTTTTGCATACCTTGGGCCATGGCCCCCATGGGGGGAGGGAGGTTTCACTTGAGGTGTATTGGGGGGCTCCTGGGGCACTGCTGGTCCTTGTATCCAGATGCCCCCGAGTAGCGCACTGTGTCTCAAGGCCTGGCCTGGAATCACTCCAGCCCCAGCTTCTGGCCCCTTGTTCCAGGTTGAGGACATGAAGATCGTTGTGCCCTCCAGTGCAGGGGGCTCGGCTCCCGTCTGAGTGCTGCGGTCTGGGGCCGTACTGGGGCAAGGGGGAACCAACCAAAAGGAGCAGGGACCCCCCTCCCTCACATGAAAGCAGACCCCATCGAAGCAGCCAGTGTTTGCCCTCCACCCAGTGCTCCGAGGGAAAACTTGGGATGCTGAGATAACCTCCCGGCCATACCCCATTCACCTGTCCAGCTCGTCTCAGGGGTGGTCAAGGGGAGCATAGGGTGTCCATTCCAGCGGTGTCACTATGCGGCTGTTCCCTGGCTGCCCCGCCCCAGAGGTGGCTGCAGCTCTGTTCCAGCCCAGAGAGAACCACTCTACCTGAGCCCACCCTGTTACTACTCGGTCCAGTTCTGTGATGCTGGCTGTTTCCCCTGGCTGGGCAGGTCGGGGTACTATGTCGGCTGGGCTGCTGCCCCCTGCCAGCTGCTCTGTGTCACTGCCGGTCATCTCCAGCCAGTTCCACCCATCGGGGCTCGCTCCCCCTTCACTGCTCCCGTCTCACAGACTCAGGGTGCAGAGGTCCGGGGGGTGGAAGTGGCATAGCAAAGACCCCCATGGCTGAACCCTGCTCCCTGGACCAGCGCTCCCAGCCTCTGGGCCAGCATCCTCCCCCTTCCTCAGGACAGAGCTCACACCCCATTACTGATGGCAACCCTTGGCCCTTCCCCTGTGCCTTCCCTCTGCAGATCTCCAAGCGCTTTGCCAAGGAGGGCAGGCTCATTATCCCCATTGTGCAGATGGGGAAACTGAGGCACAGTCACCCAGTAGATCTGGGACTCAAATCCAGCTCTCCAAAGTCCCAGACCAGTGTTCTATCCACTATACAACACTTCCCTCCAAACCCATTATGGGGACCCCTCATAGGGTGCAGAAATCACCCCCCACAGAGCTCTGCCCCATCCCCTGCTTCTCCCCAGCGTGGCAATAACCCTCTGCTAATCCCATTTATGCAGCCAAATCAGAGGGGCAGGCTGGCCCAGTGGTGAGGGTGCTACCCTGGGCTGTGGGGCTCTATGGTTCAATTCCCAGCTCTGGGACAAACTGCCTGTGTGAGGCTTGCCCCCTTGTGCCTCAGTTTCCCCCTGAGGATGGCTGTGATGCCCTGCCTCACCGGAGAGATGCCCAGGGCGATGGGGCCAGATAAGGAGCTGGTTGAGCAGTAACAGGCCTCAGAAGAGGGGTAAGCACTATTCTAATGTGTGTAAATGAGGCTGGCTCCCCACAGAGCCAGCAGCCGGCTCCAGGGCTGTGCCCCCTACAGCTGACAGGAACCCAGCTCCAATCCACCTCCCAGGGGCTGTTTGCTGAGCCAGGCGCTGTGGCTGCCGGATGGGGGGGGTGGCTTCCCTGTCTCATGGGCATGTGGAAGCCGTGGCTAATCCCTGTTGCTCGAGCCAGACCTAACGAGAACAGCTGATCCCTGTGTCACTAGCCCAGGGCCCAGAGAGACTGACCCCTCCAGGAGCTGGGGCAGGGCTGGGAATGGAACCAAAGTATCCTGAGGACCCCTAGGAGCCTGGCTGAGACCCTCCAATTCACTGCATGCAGGGGCCAGATGTGGGCCAGGCCCAAATCACTGGGGGGGGAGGCCCCTGCTGCCCCATCCAGTCCTGCTGAGCTGCCTTCTTTCCCCTTCCCCAGTGCTGTTCCCCAACCCTCTGGGGTCATGGTGGCTGGGGCCCTGTCACAGACTCCCAGGTCATGCCCACTCTTGGCTCCGTACGGTCCCTGGGGGGAACCCCCTTCAGTGCGACAGCCCTTCTCGGGGGTTCGCTCTCTCTCGGGAGTTAAGCCCCTCCGACTCCTGGAACCGCGCCTCTCTGAGCCTTAGCACGCCTGTCTCTCACCGTGGGCCCCCTCAGGGAGTCCCCTCGCTCTGGACCCCCGGGGCCTCCACTCCCCAAAGGGAATAATGCCACCCTGCTTTCTAGACCAGAGTGACACTCAGCCAGCGTAAACCAGGAGGGTTTATTGAGCGTCTGAACACAGCACAGGAAACTCTCAGGGCCTCAGGCCTGGCCTCCCTCAGCATAGCACATCCCAGTCTCCCCTGCGTCCAGGGGGGCTCTGCCTGCTCTCTCTCTCCAGTCCAGCAGCCCCCTCCTTCCAGCTGGGCATCCGATATCCCCTCCCCCAACAGCTCCTCCCCTGTCCTTTGTCCTCCGTCCCAGGTAAACAGGTCACTGGGTCCCTCTCTCTCCTGTCCTTTGTTCCCCTCTGGCTGGAACCGGCTGGTCGGGTCACCGGGGTCCTCTCTCCCCAGCCCATTGTCCTCCCACTGTCCAGAACTGGCTGACTGCCAAGCTGGTCACCTGGTCGCTAGGGTACCCCATCTCCAGGCTGTTGTCCGGGGGTCCCAGCTGCTAGGCGAGGTCACACCTGGTCCTCTGCAACCATAAACCCTCTCCCACCACCTTGTTAAACAGGCAACACAGGGAAACTGAGACACACAATATTAATGTAAAACATGACAAAATCCCCAACTGTGTCACAGGCCCCACTCAGGGCAGTAGATCCTGGGACTAGGAGGGGGGCCTGGGTGTGTCTGGGGAGCATGTCGAGGGGTGGAGGTGACTGCCCTCGGGTGCACAGGATTAAGTTGCAGGCAGGAATGGGCAAGATGCCCCAAAGGCACAGAAGTCTTGTCCTTGGCCCCACCCCTGGACAAGGGACAGGGGCCCTGGGCGGGGATGTTCAGTTGAATGGGAGCTGCTTCGGCAAACACTGACTGGAGCGGGAAAGAGGAGCAGCACTGACTCCAAGCCCTTCCTGCCCCACGTCACCACCGGGCCCTGACTGCCAGCCTGACACACCCTGGCTGGGAAAGGCCCATCCCCCTGGCCTCATGGCGCTGGGTTTTCCCCTGGCTGGGAAGGGCCCATCCCCCTGGCCTCATGGCTGTGAGTTTGCCTGTGCCTCTGCACAAGCAGACCCTGCCGTCACTGAGGCTTTTGCTCCCCCACCCGACCCCCCTCATGCTATCTCATTAAGGAAGCGATTCCCCTAATGAGCCACTGCTCAAATCCATGCTTTAAGCCACAGATAAACAGCCCACGGCTCCATCCCTGGGTTGGGGACAGTAAAGCCCCAACGCCCTGGGCCTCCAGCCAGACCCCATCGCCCCGTGTGAGGGCAGGTTGTGTTTGCCAGCCCAACCCCCCCCAGGGGATAAAGACACCAGAGCTTCGCCAGGTGCTCAGTGCAGGCAAGTCAGCAACGCTGGAGCAACGATGCCTGGGTGGTGAGTGAGGAAGGGTCTGAGAACAGGGGCAACACGGGGACACACGCACACTCCCCATCTCTCCACACAGCCCATTTCACTGAGACGTGCTCCCCTTGCCAGGGGGACCAGGCTCAGCTCAACGACACCCGATGAGCGCTGATGCTTAGTGCGCCCGGGAGCCCTGCTTAATGGGGACACCCCTGCAGGTCTGTCTCTGCCCTGGCTCCTGGGTGCAAGGAGACCAGCGGATTTTCTCTGGTGCGTTAGCATCCCGGAATGACTCGCACAGTCCCTGCAGCTTAAAAGTGCCAGCACCTGGCTTCTGTTCCTCGCTCCGCACAGGAGTTTGGTCTACTGCCAAGAGCAGGGATGGATGGATGGAAGGATAGATAGAGTATATGGGGCTAGCGAGAGAGCGTGTGTATATGGGGATAGATAGATAGATAGATAGATAGATGGGGCGTATGGGGATAGATAGATAGAGGGGGCGTATGGGGATAGATAGATAGATAGATAGATAGAGGGGGTGTGTGGGTATAGATAGATAGATAGATGAGGTGTCTGGGGATAGATAGATAGATAGAGGAGGTGTCTGGGGATAGATAGATAGATAGATAGATAGAGGAGGTGTCTGGGGATAGATAGATAGATAGATAGATAGATAGATAGATGTTGTTATTCCCACCCTAACACCCTCTCCTGGCCCCTGCAGTCCAGCTGCTGTTTCACTCGCACATCCCAACCCAGCGGCTCCCAATCGAAGCGACTGGCCGAGATGAAAACCCCCCTTGCTTTCCTGCTGCTGGGTGAGTGGAGCCCAGGCCTACCGGTGGGTCTGGAGGCCATCGGGCGTGAGGGGCTGGTGTCAATGAGCAGGGCTGGATTAACCTTTTGTGGGCCCAGCACCAAACATATTTTTGGGCCCCCATGGGGGCAATGGAGCATGGTGTGGGGAGGTCAGTCCCCAGAGCGAGGGGCCGGCCAGGGGCAATGGGGTATGGCAGGGGCGGCTCCGCCAGCCCAGTGCAGGGCACTATTTACAAACCGGCAGTTCCCAGACACACAGTGGCCCGCCCGGCCCTGTGCTGCCAGCATGTCCCTTCCCTTCGGAGGGGGGGTGGGTGGGCCCATGCCATGCCACACAGCCCCCCTGCCCAACACCCCCATGACTTCCTATGGCCAAAGCCCCCCCCCGGACCCACTATGCCCAGAGCCCCCCCCATCCCCCTCCACACAAATGCACAGCGCCCTGCATAACACCACCCCTGCCCAGCACCCCCCTGCCCACAGCCCCACCACAACTGCCCAGCACCCCCCCAGAACCCCCACTCCCTAGTGCCCCAACACACACAGATCTTCCCTGCCCCCTCACAGCCCAGCACCCCCCCAGATCCCCCAGAGACCCACTCCCCCACGCCCTGCCTCCCGGCCGCACTCACTGGCCCTGCTGGCAGGCGACTGTCTGCCAGGGCTGAGCCGGCAGCGCAGCCAGGGCTGGTCCTGGGGCCGGGAATCGCTCCGGTCGCTCGGGAGTGGTGTGATCAGCCAGGCCAGGGCCCACCCCAGCCGAGCTCCCTCACAATGCACTTCCCCTGGAGGGGCCCAGCCAAGCTCCCTGCCCTCCCCCCTTCCCCTTCCCCCCCACACCTGGCTGAGACTGGCCAGGCTTCTGCACCAGTCCCAGGCGGCTCAGCTCCGGGGAGACAGGTGGGGCCCCACGGGGGTGGGAAACAGACAATATGTGGATAAGGAAAATTTCTCATGGTTTGGGCTAGAAAGAAAAGGCAGTCGTAAAGATAGTGAAAAAAAATGTGTAAAGGCAGCTCCTCAGTCAGGGCTGGCTCCAGCTTTTTTGCCGCCCCAAGCGGCGAAGAGGGAAAAAAAAAAAAGCCGTGATCGGCAGCACTTTGGCGGCTGCTCTACTGCGCTGCTTCATAATTCGGCGGCCGGTCCTTCCATCCCAGAGGGACTGAGGGACTAGGGTGACCAGATGTCCCGATTTTATAGGGACAGTCCCGATTTTTGGGTCTTTTTCTTATATAGGCTCCTATTACCCCCCAACCCCCGTCCCGATTTTTCACACTTGCTGTCTGGTCACCCTATGAGGGACCCGCCGCCGAATTGCCACCGAAGACCCAGACGTGCCCCCCCCCTTCCCATTGGCCGTCCCAAGCACCAGCTTGCTGCGCTGGTGCCAGGGCCGGCTCCAGGCACCAGCCGACCAAGCACGTGCTTGGGGCGACACCTTAGACGGGGCGGCCAATGTTGGCCCGGCGCTCGGGGGTTTTGGGCGGCCCGGCGCAGCGCACCGGGGGGGACAGGGGTTTGGGTGGCCCGGCCCGGTGAGGCGCTCGGGGGTTTTGGACGGGGGTTTGGCCGGCCCGGCGCGGCGCACCGGGGGTTTGGCCGGCCCGTCCCAGCGCGGAGCTCCGGGGGTTTGGGAGGCCCGGCGTGGTGCGGCGCGGCGCTGGGGCAGAGCTTTGGCCAGCCCGGCGCGGCACTGGGGGGGGTGTTACGGCAGGGCGGGGCGGCGCTCGGGGGGGG
>NW_020664812.1:831664-847478 GCF_002925995.2 Terrapene triunguis | reverse complement strand
TCTTTATTTTTGCCTGGGGCGGCAAAAAAGTTAGAGCCGGCCCTGGCTGGTGCCTGGAGCCGGCCCTGTCCTCATTATTCCTATCCACAGGCCCGGCTCCAGGCACCAGCACAGCAAGCAGGTGCTTGGGGCGGCCAACGGAAAGGGGCAGCATGTCCGGCTCTTCAGCGGCAATTCGGTGGCGGGTCCCTCAGTCCCTCTTGGAGGGAAGGACCGGCCGCCGAAGTGCTGCCGAAGAATGAAGCGGCGGCGGTAGAGCTGCCGCCGATCGCGCCTTTTTTTTTTTTTACCCCGCTGCGTGGGGCGGCAAAAACGCTGGAGCCGGCCCTGCCTATCCAGCAGAAGCTGCGCCCCACATAAAAAAACCCAAACCCTGTTGCAGGATCTAAAAGCACAAGGGGTAGTAGTAAAGTGTCAAAGGCCCTGTAACGCCCCAATCTGGCTTGTACAGAAACCGGATAGCAAATGACATCTCATGATTATATTATAAAAATATAATTGTAAATCTACCCCTGTTGTAGTAGCCAGGACTAAATGGTTCTCTGTACTGAATTTGTCATTTGGTAACTGATTCTTTGTTATGTTATTAACCTCTTTGAATTAATAACAGGCTAAATTATAAGAACTGCTGAGTTCCTGTTAACACCAAAGAAACAAATGCCTGAGCAGGTCCAGAAGAAGATCTGGGGAGCAAATGTGATGCAGACATTGGAAAACATTTGGACAGAGAAATCAACACAAACAAAAGGAAGAGCCAAAGGAATAATTAAAATATCAATGAAAACTAGAAAACGCAGTAATGCTGAGAATTGGTAAACAAAGGTAAAATAATCCCCATATAAAGAAAATCCTTTCCAGTTAACAGTTAAGTATATGGCCAGACCCGTGGCAGTTTTAATAACCACTCCGGATGGAGATGTGTAAAACATTCTGATCAAATCCAATTATACTTGCCAAGGGACTAAATATAACAATGTTCAGAAATGAATGCACAGTATGTACTAACCTATAAGGTCCGGTCAGAGGCCTTATGTGTGTTGTTTTTGTTTTGTTTGTTTATATTATTGCAGGTTAATCTATAAATTTATGGAAGCAAGAAGTATGCTGTGAAATTTGCTATGGCTTGTTGGCGATGTGATTACTAGACCTGTCTGTGCCACAGGATTCCAGCTAAAGAATAAGCCAGAAGATTGTTAAATTACTCAAATTTCAGTACAATGAGCACCCTACTTAGGGGCACAAGCATAAAAACATGCTGGGTCAAACTAAAGGTCCATCTAGCCCAGCGTCCTGTCTTTTAACAATGACCAATGCCAGGTGTTTCAGAGAAAATAACAATGATCAAGTAATCATTGCAGCCCATTCCCAGCTTCTGGCAAACAAAGGCCAGGGACACCGTCCCTGCCCATCTTGGCTAGCAGCCTCTATGAATTGATCTCTTTCTTTTACAACAAAAAATACCTTGTTATAGTCTTGGCCTTTACAACATTTTCTGACAAGAAGTTCCACGGGTTAATTTTCTTGTGTTTATTTCCTTTTGTTTATTTTAAACGTACTTCTTAGCAATCTTAATTGGTAACCCCTAGTTCTTGTGTTATATATATAAAAAGTAAATACACCTCTACCCCGATATAACGCGACCCGATATAACATGAATTCAGATATAATGCGGCAAAGCTGCGCTCCGGGGGGGTGGGGCTGCGCACTCTGGTGGATCAAAGCAAGTTCGCTATAACGCGGTTTCACCTATAACGAGGTAAGATTTTTTGGCTTCCAAGGACAGCGTTATATTGAGGTAGAGGTGTAACACTTTCTTATTTACTTTCTCAACAACAGTCAGGATTTCATAGACCTCTGTTGTATCCCCCCCTTCAGTGATCTCTTTTCCAAGATGGAAAGTCCTACTCTTCTTAATTTTTTCTTATATAAAGTTTTTCCAGACCCTTGATAATTTTGGTTGCTTTTTTTTCTGTGCTTTTTTTTGGATATGGCTGTTGCACATTAAGTGAATGTTTTTAGGGATCTATACACAATGATAACAGAATCTTTTTTTCTTTTGGGTGGTAGCAGTTAATTTAGATCCCGTTCTTTTATATGTATAGTTGGAATTATGTTTTTCCAATGTGCATTTCTTTGCATTTGTCAGCATTGAATTTCATCTGTTTAGTCACCCAGTTTTGTAAAATCACTTTGCAACTCTTTAAAGTCTGTTTTGGACTTGACTATCTTGAGGTTTTGTGCCGTCTGCAAATTTTTGCCACTTCATTGTTTGCCTTTTTAATATATAGATCATTTAACAGTACTTCCTTTTCCCAGTAAAGACCCCTGGAAACGCCACTGTTTACCTCTCTTCATTCTGAAAACTAATCAGTTATTCTTGCCCTTTGTCTCTTATCTTTTAACCAGTTACTGATCCATAAAGAACAGGAGTACTTGTGGCACCTTAGAGACTAAGGCCTGGTCCACACTAACCCCCCAATTCGAACTAAGGTACGCAAATTCAGCTATGTGAATAACGTAGCTGAAGTCGACATACCTTACTTCGAACTTACCGCGGTTCAGACGCGGTCCACACGCGGCAGGCAGGCTCCCCGTCGACTCCGCGGTACTCCTCTCGCTGAGCTGGAGTACCGCAGTCAACGGCGAGCACTTCCTGGTTCGACTTATCGCGTCCAGACCAGACGCGATAAGTCGAACCCGGAACTTCGATCCCCAGCCGCCGAACTAGCGGCTGGGTGTAGACCAGCCCTAACAAATTTAAGCTTATGCTCAAATAAATTTGTTAGTCTCTAAGGTGCCACAAGTACTTCTGTTCTTTTTGCGGATACAGACTAACATGGCTGCTACTCTGAAACCTGATCCATAAAGGACTTTCTGTCTTATCCTATAACAGCTCACCTTGCCTAAAAACCTTCAGTAAGGGTTCAAAGACATTCTGAAGATCTAAGTACACTATATTCACTAAATCACTGTAACTATATCCTTGTTAATCCTCTCAAAGAATTCTAGTAAACTAATCTTTACTATAATTTCTTTAGTTCTTATCTTCTATATTGGCTTTATTCTTCTTGGGTGATCCAAGGTGCTAAGGAGACCTTAATTACCCAGTGGCCTCACAGGTTGTGTAGTAGGCTTCCTGCTTTTGATATACTACCAGTATAGGAAAATCTCAAAATCTGAAAGCAGCCTCCAGGCGTAATTCTCTGAGGAGGGGGAAGTTTTAAAAAAAAGCTTTTGGAAAGTCTAAATTCCAGTATTGGGATAGATAACAGTGCAGAGTTAATCAAAGTCCTAGCCAAAGTAAACCTTACTGTGGGCAACAACTTGAAGCCAACCTCTGCAAAAAAGTCCTGTATAAAAGTCATGTTAGAGTTGTTTCTCTGATGTTTACTGTAGCAGCATTTATTTCACTAGGATCAAAGGGAGAGGGGGGAAAAAGGCTAAAAGAAAGCAAAGTAAAAGGGAATAAAAGAAAATTTCTATCCAGGTAACTGATTTTCCA
The DNA here is from genome assembly GCF_002925995.2 of Terrapene triunguis. NCBI lineage: Eukaryota > Metazoa > Chordata > Testudines > Emydidae > Terrapene > Terrapene triunguis. The sequence continues at coordinate 843,976 of NW_020664812.1, read as the reverse complement.
GTACAAAAGCTCTCCACAACTCAGTAAAGGAATATCAAGTTGCTAAACCCGGTAAAGAGGATGATACGAAGGAAGAATGTGGAAGATGGGGGAATCTGGCACTCTATGGTAACAGAATCTGTCATTCCCTTTGAGGCCATAAAAGAGACTCAGGGAATGTGGACGTTTCATGTAGCAAATAACGCATGTATTTCTGTGTGGGTACAGGGATTAACATCCAAGATATTAACAAAAGGGTGGCAAGAAGCTTCAGGAAAACGTGCTTTAGTAGTTAAAAGGGAATATAATCCAACTAACAAAAGGTGTTTAGGGACCTCAAGTGTAACAAATGGTGCATATGCATTGGGGGCCAACGTATCCCAAGCAATTAATACCAATACGGGGAATTGTGAGACCCACATACACCACATAATAAAACCCTCAGACACATCAACACCATTGGAAAAAAGCGCCCCAGGAATACATAATTCAAGGGGCTTAGTTTAAAACTAAAACTAAAAATCCCGTCATAACTATAGGATCAACTGTAAAATTGTATAACATTATTGAAAATATGAAAACGTATCAATGAAAATGTAATTGATGCACACAAAAACACCTGTTTACTGGGGTATGGTAATAAATCCGTATTTAAAGTGTTCAAACAAAAGAACCCTAACATAAATGTGCTTTAAGATGCCATATCTAGATGGGGACAATATGTAAAATATGGAAGGATAAACATGCGTTAATGTAACCAAATCAACACAAAAATGTCACAATGGTCCTAAACATATAAACATATAAAAATTCCAGATTGTAATCATAGTGTATATATAGACACAAGGAATCTAAGTTTAAGATTTCTGTAATCTTAGTCCCTAAGGAGTGAATAATAAACAGTCTGTCACAGAGTCACCAGGCTAATGTTCTAAAACTGCTCTCTAAAAAGCCAGTCAAAACCCTGCTCCCCTCACACTGCGGCCGGAGCAAAAAAGCCTAAGTGGTCTTGGCCTTCCTGTGTCTGACCTCAGGGCACTTAGCATCCCCGCAGTGAGTCCGCCTGGGTGTGGCTCCCAGGGAAGCCAACAGGCCCTGCGCTTCAGCTCCGTAGTCAGCTGTAGCTCTCAGCCAACATTGTAAAACGGAGGGTTTATTAATTAACAGGTACACAATGTGGAACGGACTTGTTGGCACGGGAATCGGTAACTTTTAGCCAAGTCCATCTTGGACTCCCCGCCTCTCTCCCAACCACAGACCGCCCAGCTTCTAGCAACCCGACCTCCAACACGCCCATTGCTCCTCCTCCTGGTCTTCGGCTCACCTCCCGGGCAAAGTGGCACCTGGTCGCATCCCCCCTCCTAGGTTTTAGGTTACGAAAAGCACCTTCTATAGCTTATGTACAGGCAACCGGAGTAGCCTTGCCTGCCCTCAAGGGTCTTAGCAAGTCACACGCCCTTGTTCCAACCCCCTAAGCATTGGTGCAACACACAGGAAAACTAAGGCACCACACAGTATTTATGCAAAACAGTCAAAACTCACATAGACTCACATACAACAAAAAATATAACAGTGCCTGGGGAAATGAAACAGGGGACTATCAAATAGTACCAGAAGGGAATGGATTATGGTGGATACCTGGATTAGGATGGAAGCAAATACTAGGAGTCCAATGGGGATGTGGTACCTTGGTTAAAGAAGGAAATTGAAATTTGGATAAAAAAGGGGATAACGTCACCATGAATTTACAGTGGAAAAAGGATGGTGGGAATTATATAAAATAAACCAAGACATCTTGGTATCAAATGGAAAAGGGTAATGGAGAAAAAGATCATCCTCGTCGACGTCACGGTCTCCTTTGAGAACAGGACTCCGGCATTTCGCGAAGCCCGAGCTCGTAAGCTGGAAAAGTACGCCCCCCTGGCTGACACCCTGAGAGCAAAGGGCTATGAGGTGCAGATGGACGCCCTGATTGTCGGAGCCCTGGGCGCCTGGGACCCCTGCAACGAGCGTGTGCTGCGGACCTGCGGGATCAGTCGACGCTACGCACAGCTCATGCGGCGCCTCATGGTCTCAGACGCCATCCGATGGTCCAGGGACATCTACATCGAGCACATCACCGGCCACCGACAGTACCAGGAGGCGTGAGCCAGAGTGACATCGTTCTCCCACTATGCGAAAGGGACCAAGTGACCTTCTCCGTTGGATCATATGAACTGGAACCATAAACTCCCTGAACATTAAATCCCACCAAATGAGGGTCAATCCATCCTCATCATCATATCCACTCATTGTTATCCACACCCGAACATAGCCGCTTTATGAACTTCATACCCTCATATCTCAATGTCTGTACTTTGACCCATCAACCTTTTACCCCCAATCGGGGATATTGCGGATTATGTATTCCTCATGCCACCTTACCTTAAACCAAACTTTGCACCCTCGATAATCTGTGTGTTATTCCCTGATAACCAGAAACTTCTATGCTCAAACTCTGTATTTTTTTTTAACATCATCTTAATAAATACCTGGCCTATTGACAAAGGAATGTAATGTACTTGTAAAAATGTAACTCATTTCCAGTATAAACAATATCAATGGGACTCTCAGATAACTAAAACCTTTCTGACTCACCCTAGATTAGCATCACCAAATTTGAGGGAAATAGAGTAAAATGGTACAGCTTGGGATATGAAAATACAAATTAATCAAGGCACACTAGACCAAACAGAATGGTCAACTAGATTAATAATATCTGTAAAAAATATGTTTGCTCGAAAGTATAAAATTGTTTAAAAAGCTGTAGAACAAATAAGATCTCAAATGTGTGCTTGGTATAATGTTGAATGTCAAGTAACAGCATAAAATGATGTTGAATGGGCAATGTTATTTTAAATTTCTAACACTGCAGCATTATTCCTTGTATGTTTCTGTTTTGAATACCAAATGTGTAAGCAATATAAGAAAAAACAGGCTTTATGGAAAATGTATAAGATTGAGCTGTTGGATTATGCTACTAAAAATCGTAAAATAATGCTTTGATTTTTATAAAAACCAGAAAAGGAAACACATGATCTAACAGTTAGTGTACAAACTGTGGGTATGATGGATGTGATATTACAATTATCTTTGGTAATTGAATATCGAATGGGGGACTGTTGGGACGGTGCCGAATTGGTGTGGCTGTACTGAATGAATGGAGAGAACATGGCTTGACATGACTGAACTGCCAAAGAGGATTCTGGGAGCAGAATCCTTCTCTTAGCATCAGGCAGATGCCAGAGGTGAAACTGACTGGCTCCAGGCTGCGTGTATGATCAATACTGATCTTTGGGTCAGCAAATATGTGCACTTGAAACCAAACATCTCGACCCTGTTGAAGGCCATCACGCAGGAGGCTGATGTGAATGATTGATAAGGGAGGGAATGTGGGCTAATGTTCAGTTGGCACCACTCTGCAGTCTCCTCCTAAAGTATTAATTAGGTAAAAATTAGTAGCCACACACCCTCTGGGCATGCTTTTAAGACATGTGATTCCTTTGAGGAAAAAGAGTATAAAAATCAAGCAAATTAAATTACTGTTGGGAATAGGGTGACCAGACAGCAAGTGTGAAAAATCGGGACGGGGGTGGGGGGTAATAGGAGCCTATATAAGAAAAAGTCCCCAAAATCGGGACTGTCCCTATAAAATCGGGACATCTGGTCACCCTAGTTGGGAATTCCTTAATTAACGCTTAAAGAAGCAACGCTGTTCGACAGAGTAGCCAAAACTCTGCTCCATAGACTCGAGTAGGATTGTGAGCCAGAGGGGTTTCCAGCAAGCCAAGGCCTTGCCTTGAAAGAATCCGAGACAGACCAGAGGGCTGAGGAGACCAGACCTGGAGAGAAGAATTTGTCCATAAAATTTGGTAACCACCTTCTCTGGTTGCCAAGCAGGAACTGTGTGAGGCTAGCACAGGGCCTGTTTGGGTATGTTTGTGAACGAAAGCCTCGCTAAGAGGAATGTATCGCTCTTAATGTATAGTTCTTTAATGTCTAACATAGGAGTTATGTGCTTAACGTAACCCTTTACTGCTTGTGTGATTCCTTCTCGAATAAACTGCAGTGAATGTAAGTTAATTACTGTGGACCTTTTTCACTGGTATGACAGTAATCTGCTCCGCTGGGAGCCCTTAAAGATCCATTCAGGGGTAGTAGCCCCTGGTGCCAACACCCTGCCCCACTCTCCTCCCAGAGCCGGGACAGAACCCAGGAGTCCTGGCTCCCTACCCAGTGCCCTCACACCAACCTTCACCCAAGCCTGAGAGTTAGAAAGTTCTACCTGCCTTGGAGCTGAGCGCCAGGCTCACGAGCTCAGCGCTCATGTAGTATATGCCAGCCCAGAGCAAGGCCTGCCTCTCCAGTCCAGTCCCCACAGTTCTGCCCCATCTCCCCAGCCCCTCAGAGACAGGCTGGGGGTACAGGAACACGGAGAATGGGCTGAGCTGCTGGGTGCCCTGATGAGGGGCACTGATGCATGGAGCCAAGAGCCGGCACTGGGGCTCAATCCCCTTGTAGAGATCAGCGCAAGGGCTGAGAGGGGCACTGTATCTTCTATCCACACATGACCCTGTTGGATTCCTCTGCCCCTGGGCTAATGACACTCCCAGCCTCGTGGGGTGTCATCCCCCTCCAGAGATGCTGCTTAATCAAGGGCACACACTGAGTTCCTCTCATCAGCCCCCTGTCCCGATATTTCTCCCGGAGCCTTGATCTGTCAGGAGCCCTCAAGCACTGATATTCCATGGGGGTGGGGGGACCCTACAGCTGATAGAGAGGGGCCAGTGGAAGAGTCATGGGGGGATCCACAGAGCAGATAGAGGAGCTGGGGGCAGGGTCGTGGTGGGACCCCCAGAGTGGAAAGAGAGGGGCTGGGGACCTCCTGCTGCCCCTCCAGTGCCCCCCATGTTCTCTCCTGCTGCCCCATCTCGGCCTCTTCTTGCCCCTGGGGCCCCTTCCTCAGACCAGCCCCACCCCCAAGCAGGAGGAGTGGCTGTTCCCTGCTCTGTTCCCCTCCCACTAGCCCCTGCATTCTGGGCCCCCTCACTCCCCAGGGGCTGCTCCATTGCCCACTACAGCCCAGGGAGTGGCTCCCTCAGATCCCCATGAACCATGGGGCAGCCTGGGGCATCTCAGCCTCAATGGAGACATACTCCCATAGTGCCCAGGGCTGTCAGCTTCCCCAGCCCTGGACACGTGGACCGTGGGCTGGTAGGTGCCACTGTGTCACCTGGAGGTGAGGGTGAAGAGGCCCCTGGCATGCTGCTCCCCATGATCCCGCCTCCTGGCTGAGGGTCCTGGGTGCTGGCCAGGGCCTTCTCCGGGGCAGGGTGAGAGCAGTGCTGCGAGCGGACAGCTCAGCCGCTGCTGGTGAGGAGGCCTCCAGGGAGAGAAGGGATGACACGACAGACCCTCGCCGCCCACACCAGCAGGGAGCGACCAGCAATGCCGTCAGGTCGTGTCAAAAGGAGCAGTGCTGGGGGCACAGCTGGGGAAAGGTGTCAGTTCCCCATAGCAACTGCTAGGTACCATCCGTCTTCCATCTACCCATCCCCCCCCCCCCACCCACCCCCCCCCCCATCGACCCATCCCCCCCCCATCATCTATCCATAACCCCCACCATGTATCCATCTTCCCACCATCATCGACCCATTCCCTCATCATCATGTACCCATCCCCCCACCATCATCTATCCATCCCCACACTATCATCGATCCATACCCCCACCATCATCGACCCATCCCCCATCATCTATCCATAACCCCCACCATGTATCCATCTCCCCACCATCATCGATATCTCCCCACCATCATCGATCCATCCCCCCATCATCAACCCATCCCCCCACCACCATCGACCCATCCTCCCACCATCTATCCATCCTCCCAACCATCTATCTATCCCCCCACCATCATCGATCCATCCCCGCCACCATCACTCCCACAAACCGTATCATCTATCTCACCATTCCCCCACACTCCATCATCTATCCACCCACACACCATATCATATATTATGGAGTTAACTGTGCTGGGCCTCATTCAGCTTGGCTGGTGGCTCATTATCCCCCTCCCCCCAGCCAGCTCCTAATGACTAATCATGCTGTGGATAATGGGCGCCAGCGTGTGGGGGCGAGAACAATGGCAGGCCATGGAGGGTGAGAGCTCCCACTGTTTGTAATTACACACTGTGGCACATTGCTGAAGGAGACGGATGGCCTGCTCCCCAGGCAGTTAATGGCTGAGCGAGCTGTGCCTCTCCTGGGGGGTGAGAGCAGGAAATCAGCAAGCAATGAACCCAGAGAATCCGGGACTGGCCAGTGCTGGGAAGCCGGGTTTATGGGCTCCGGAGCTGGGGCCACCATTCCATGAGTGCTGGGGCCTGTATGTTCCCTCGGTGCCCGGTTATGGGATCTGGCCACTGGGCTGGACTGGACCAACTGGCCTGATTCACCCAGGAACCAGACCCATGACACAAACCCCGGACTGAACCTGGCCTCACGGCATGCCAACTGGTCTGAACTGGAATCATGGTACACCAACTGGCCTGGCCTGGCCCCCATGGCATGTCCCTCAGCCTGAACCAGGCCCCATGGCATGCCAGCCAGCTTGGACTGGACCCCATTGCACGCCAACTGGGCCGAGCCAGACCCCCTGCACATCCCCCACCCCCAGCCACACACCAAGCCTGGACTGGACAAACCCCATGGCACACCGACTGGCCTACGCTGGACCCCATGACACAGCAGTCAGCCTGAAACAGACCTCATGGCATATTCATTAATGATCTGGAGGATGGCGTGGATTGCACCCTCAGCAAGTTTGCAGATGACACTAAACTGGGAGGAATGGTAGATATGCTGGAGGGTAGGGATAGGATACAGAGGGACCTAGACAAATTAAAGGATTGGGCCAAAAGAAACCTGTGATGAGGTTCAACAAGGACAAGTGCAGAGTCCTGCACTGAGGATGGAAGAATCCCATGCACTGCTACAGACTAGGGACCGAATGGCTGGGCAGCAGTTCTGCAGAAAAGGACCTAGGGGTTACAGTGGACGAGAAGCTGGATATGAGTCAAGAGTGTGCCCTTGTTGCCAAGAAGGCTAACGGCATTTTGGGCTGTATAAGTAGGGGCATTGCCAGCAGATCGAGGGACGTGATCATTCCCCTCTATTTGACATTGGTGAGGCCTCATCTGGAGTACTGTGTCCAGTTTTGGGCCCTACACTACAAGAAGGATGTGGTAAAATTGGAAAGAGTCCAGCGGAGGGCAACAAAAATGATTAGGGGGCTGGAGCATATGACTTATGAGGAGAGGCTGAGGGAACTGGAATTGTTTAGTCTGCAGAATTGAAGAATGAGGAGGGATTTGATAGCTGCTTTCAGGTACCTGAAAGGGGGTTCCAAAGAGGATGGATCTAGACTGTTCTCAGTGGTAGCAGATGACAGAACAAGGAGTAATGGTCTCAAGTTGCAGTGCGGGAGGTTTAGGTTGGATATTAGGAAAAACTTTTTCATTAGGAGGGTGGTGAAGCACTGGAATGGGTTCCCTAGGGAGGTGGTGGAATCTCCTTCCTTAGAGGTTTTTAAGGTCAGGCTTGACGAAGCCCTGGCTGGGATGATTTAGTTGGGGATTGGTCCTGCTTTGAGCAGGGGGCTGGACTAAAGGTCCCTTCCAACCCTGATATTCTATGATTCTACGATTCCGTCGGCCTGAACTGGTCCCCCTGGCATGCTACCCAGCCTGAACTGGACAAACCCCATGGTACTGCCCCGACCTGAACCAGACCCTTGGCACGCCGCATGGACTGTCTCTTTTCCGGTGGAACACTAGGTTTTCCTGCTAAAGGATTTGTGGTGATATGTCAGCTCCCTGTGGAAATGTTTGATTTCCAAGACATTTTCAGTCTTTCCCCAACAACCCAAGTATTTTGGTGTGAGAACGTTGCCGTGGTCCCTCATGGGAGCTGTAGTTTGGGCTCCCTGTGCTTTCCTTTGCCCTTATATGCTGGGATCCCCAGCTGGGCTTCAGCTCGCATGATGACCATGGCCCTGCGATGGCCAGGGTGGGACACCATGATGTACCATGGGAGATGTAGTCTGACTGGGGAACCTGGCTCATAAAGGCCTTCCCCAGTCGGGGGGGGGGGGGGGTCTTGTGGCCCTGGATACTATGGGAACATGTCCCTCTTGAGGCTAAGAAACACCCAGGCTGGCCCCATGGCCCATAGGGATCAGTGGGAGCTGCTCCCTGGATTGCAATGGGCCATGGGGCCACTCGTGGGGCGAGAGAGGGCCCAGACTGCAATGTGCCCCAGGGAGAAGGGGCATGGGAGTGCCGTCATGAAGGACTGGGGGTGCAGAGGAGGGGAATTCCAGCACATAGCTAGGAGAGGGTCAGGCCTCTCTGTCCACCTCCTAGGAGTTCCTTCTTCCCCACCCATCCTCAGCTCAGGCCCCTCCCTTGCGGAGGGTCGTGGTTCCCAGCTGATCCCCTGTCACGCTGAGGTGGAGCAATGGGCGTACTGAGAAACTCCATGCACGGCTCTGCTTTGTAAGGTGCCTATCCCATCCCCCTCCCCGCCCAGCGGGTGTCAGAGGCAGGGTTGCTGTTTCTAGGACCCTCCCTAGTGTTAGCCGCGCAGCCTGGCCCCAGGGAACTGGGGTTTGTTCTGGCTCACACTTAGCCATGACCCAAATTCTGCTCTTGGTGACACCTGGACAGCCCTGGTGAAGACAATAGGATGATTCATAATCACACGCCCATCTTAACTCCCAGTCCTGACTAGGAACCACTACTCCCCATCCCCTCCTGGAGCTGGGGACAGAACCCAGGAGTCCTGGCTTCCAGCCTCCCCTCTTCTCCAACCCACCAGACTCCACTCCTCTCCCAGAGCTGGGAATCCAAGAGTCTTGATCCCCAGCTCACCTGCTCTAACCACTAGACCCCACTCCCCTCCCAGAGCCAGGGATAGAACCTGCTTCCCAACCCACCCGCTCTAACCCATTAGACTCCACTCGCTTCCCAGACGCAGGGGCCCTGCTCCCCAGCCTAACTGCTCTGACCACTAGACCCCACTCATTATCTTTCCCCGCTGCCAACAGCAAGCTGGCTTAGCCATGTAATCTGTACCTGCTTCATTCTCTGCTCCTGCCCCTCGGCTCCCAGCATGGAGAGAGGTGTCCATGCATTCCCTGGAGAAGGCGCCGGCAAACCCACCCTCTGTCCGGTGGCGACACCATGGGGGCAGCTAACCCCCCCACATTAGCACTCCTGCCTCTTTCCAGCTCATTAATACCATGGCCCTTATTGCCCCTGCTTCTTGCCAAGGGCTTTGGAGAAGAAACACAATAAATCCATTTAATATTAGTGCCCAGAGAGCTGGAGGGGGAAACGGGTCTTGCCAAGAGTCCCGGCAGAGCTGGAGGTGAAAAATGGATCTATTCAGTATTATGATGCACCCAGGATTTGTTCCCGGTAAGTTACGCCCCTGAGATGTTAGGTATAAACCCCCTGCCCTGCAGAAAGACACCATGCTACTCACGCAGGACCCAGAAGCATTTAGGGGGATCACACTGATGGAACACAGGTAAGAGGCAGCAGTTTTATTCCAGTGTCTCGGTTCCAGCTGATCTCATGCTACTTGAAGAGGAGAATATTTGTGGAACCATTGGAAAGGAAAGGAGCACATCTTGGACCCTCCCCAGGTGATCTAAGTTGCAGTGTGGCTGTTAAACAGCTGACACAGCCCACCCCAAATCTGGCTGCAGTTCAGTGCTGGGCAAGTGACCTCCGTGTGGCATTGCTGCCCAACCTTACCCCAGAAGTGGCTGCATTTCAGTGCTGAGTGAGCCACTGTGTTGCTCCTCCACCCAGAAGTGGGTGAACTGACTCCGGTTCCTTTCATCCCAGGATCACGGAGCCCTTCTTTAATGTGAATTCATTCAACCTTAGAACCCCTGGGAGGTCGTCCTCATTTTAGCAATAGGGAAACTGAGACACAGAAAGGGGAAGTGACGTACAATGGCAGACCCTACAATACAGGAGTCACAATCCTCCCTCTAATTACTAAATCATGCTCCCTCATAGACCTAGGAATAGGACCAGGAGTCCTGACTCCCAGCCTCAGGTGTAACCTTTAAACCAGATGCCCATCCCAGAGACATCTGCTGCACCCCACCCCAGAGCTGGCCGCGCTAGGTGAGTGATCCATGTGAAGCATTGCTGAGTAGCTGTTAAATAACTGCTATTCCTCACCCAGAGGCAGCTGCATTTCAGCAGGGGGGGAACAAGCCTGGTGTATACAGCCTGTAAGGCAATGTACGACCCTTCAGGATTCAAGGCACTAGGAAATGCAAGACATGTTTATGATTAACTCTTAGGTTTTCAATACAGTTTCTGATTTAAGTGGCCAAGGGGACAGAAATGACAAGACAGTGTCACCTGCTGTTTCCAGGACTGCTAGCACTGGGTAAGTACCAACCTGGGACTGAATGATTTTGGAAGGGCTATGGGAAGAGTGAAAGAAGCCTGCCATGGAAAAAAGAGGGGCCATGAGAAATATATAGAGTGTAATGAATGGGAGAGAGAAGATCCATTTTATTCACCCTGATTTTTAACACGAAAACAAAGGGACTTCCAATGACACAGAAAAGAAGCAAATTCAAAACTGAGCAAAAGAATTAGTATGTGGAACTCACTTGGCACAGTGAGGGCCGAAGCTTAGCAGAATGCAAAATAAAGATCAACCATTTAGATGGATAATGAGAAGTTAGAATAATAAAGGATAAAATTAGAACTGTTCAGAGAAACTTTGACAAAACCATATTCAGCCGACATATACAGATCCACTGAAATCAAAATGCTTTGCCAAGTTAGGTCAATTTCATCAGAAATTTGTTTCAGAAGAAAATGGGGGGAGATGTTCCAATTATGTCAAAAGGTGCTGTTTAAACTTCTCATTTTGAAATGACTCTTTTATTTGAAAGTATTAACATTCTGAATGAGAATAGAAAACAATGTAACAAAAACATTTTAAAAGTCAAAATTGAATCCAAACATTTCAGTTTTGTCCAAATGAAACATTTTGATTGACCTGAAATGAATTTTTTTTTCAAAATTTTCCTTCTTGAAGAATTTCAAAATGGGGACATTTCTTTCCTATTCAGAACAAAGCCCTTCACAAAACAGTACTTCTTTCCTGCTCTAGTTAACATAACCCCAAGAATCCCATTATAAACTCTCCTGCTTTGAGAGTGGTAGCCGTGTTAGTCTGTATCAGCAAAAACAATGAGGAGTCCTTGTGGCACCTTAGAGACTAACAAATTTATTTGGGCATAAGCTTTCGTGGGCTAGAACCCACTTCATCAGATGCATGAAGTGAAAACTACAGGAGCAGATATAAATACATGAAAGGATGGGGGTTGCTTTACCAAGTGTGAGGTCAGGCTAACGAGATAAATCAATTAACAGCAGGATGCCAAGGCAGGAAAAATAACTTTTGAGGTGGTAAGAGAGTGGCCCACAGTCTCTACACAAAAGAATATATGGACACAAACTTGACATCAGGAATCATAACATTCAAAAACCAGTAGAAAACTTCAACCTCTCTGGTCACTCAATAACAGACCTAAAAGTGGCAATTCTTCAGCAAAAAAACTTCAAAAACAGACTCCAATGTGAAGCTGCAGAACTGGAATTAATTTGCAAACTGGATACCATCAGATTAGGCCTGAATAAAGACTGGGAGTGGTTGGGTCATTACAAAACCTAAACTTAATTTCCCCAATACTAATTTCTCCCCACTGTTACTCACACCTTCTTGTCAACTGTCTGTAATGGGCCACTCTCTTACCACTCAAAAGTTATTTTTCCTCCCTTGGTATCCTGCTGTTAATTGATTTATCTTGTTAGACTGACCTCACACTTGGTAAAGCAACCCCCATCCCTTCATGTATTAATTCCTGCTCCTGTATTTTTCACTTCATGCAGCTGATGAAGTGGGTTCTAGCCCACGAAAGCTTATGACCAAATAAATTTGTTAGTCTCTAAGGTGCCACAAGGACTCCCCATTGTTTCTCCTGCTTTGGGGTTTCTGTCTATCTTAGGGGCTCATCTGGCCCCCATCACCCTAGTATCTGGGTAACTCACAGCCTTTAACACATTTATCTTCACACAGCCCTGTAAGGCAGGGCAGTGCTGTCATCCCCATTGTATGGGTGGAGAACAGAGCAGAGACTAGATGACTTACTGTAGCTCACCTAGGGAGTTTGAGGCCAAGCAGGGAACTGA
>NW_020664812.1:823458-831654 GCF_002925995.2 Terrapene triunguis | reverse complement strand
GGGACTGGAATACCTGCGTCTTTCAGCTCCAGAACCCTACCAAGAGCAGTAGGGACTGAACACCATCACCCCCTTGAGGACCTGTGTGAAAGGACATTGGGAGTTCTTAGCCCACTTCCGAGAGGTTCGGGTACCTGACTTCCCACAGACAGTCTGTCTGGCTGTTGGTTTCTGGGTTGATGGATGTTGGTTTTGACCTAAGAAGCCCTAACCAGCCTGGGACCTGACTACCTGGACGGCATCTCTGCCCCCGAGAGGTACTGCCATGGTTCTATCTGCAGAGATGCCTGAACCAGTGATAGGAGAGCAAGAGAGTTGCTGGCAGCCTGTTTGCGCTTCCTGCCTTGGTCGGGAACAGCCTGAAACCTTCAGGGCATGCTGCTAGGTCATTCCTCAGTCACAGGCAGGGCTGAGCAGGCTGGGGGACCCTGCTGGATGCTCTATGGAGGACTTAAAGGAAAGGTTGTTAGCACTGTGGCTGTTGAGCTATCTGACTTTAGGGGAATTGAGAGAGCAGAGCAGATCAGCCGGCCCAGGATCCTGTCTCTGAGGGTGGCCAACGCCTGCTGCTTCAGAGAGGGTGTAGGAACCCCACCGTGACGGGATAATCTGCCCCCAGGAAAGGCTCCTCCGCACCCCCACTAGAGAGATTGCCACCAGGTTTTATATCCCTCCCTACATTCATTCTTTTAGCATCTCCTAAGAGTTGTGACTGGGCCCCCCAGACCGAACTCCCCTCTCAGCCCTAGAGGGGTGGCTGGGCCAGGTCAGATTGAAAAGCCCATCAAGGAGGGACTGCTGAAGGCATTAACACCTGGATGCCACTCAGATGGGCTGAGAGAGAGAGAGAAAACAAACACAGTGAAAAACAACAAAAAGAGAGAGATTTTATACAGATCAAATAGATTAGATCAAATGGATGGATAGATTAAAGAAGACAGAGACAAATACATTAAAGATAGATAGATAGATAATGTGTGGGAATAGATAGATGATGTGTGGGAATAGATAGATAGATTATGTGTATGGGGATGGATAGATGTAGTGGGAAGCTTACATTGCCACTACCTCCGCTAGCCCTAGTCTGTGAAAATGATCAGGGGGCTGGGGCACATGTCTTACGAGGAGAGGCTGAGGGAACTGGGATTGTTTAGTCTGCAGAAGAGAAGAGCGAGGGGGGATTTGATAGCAGCCTTCAACTACCTGAAGGGGGGTTCCAAAGAGGATGGAGCTCGGCTGTTCTCAGTGGTTGCAGATCACAGAACAAGGAGCAGTGGTCTCAAGTTGCAGTGGGGGAGGTCTAGGTGGGATATTAGGAAAAAACTTTTTCACTAGGAGGGTGGTGAAGCACTGGAATGGTTTCCCTAGGGAGGTGGTGGAATCTCCATCCTTAGAGGTTTTTAAGGTCTGGCTTGACAAAGCCCTGGCTGGGATGATTTAGTTGGGAATTGGTCCTGCTTTGAGCAGGGGGTTGGACTAGATGACCTCCTGAGGTCCCTTCCAACCCTGAGATTCTATGATTCTATGAACAGAAAATGCCCCTGCACAGCTGTCAGCACTTCTGCCCTGGGCTAGTATCTCAGCCAGAAAGCAAGGCCACCCAGCCACTGCCTGCCTCTGTTAATCTCCCTTTGATTTTAGCATTGCAGGTGCTCTCTGGGGCAGCGGTGGCTGATACAGGTAGGTGGACTTCAGTCGCTCCTCATTTCCACACATGCAGCAGGGGGGCATTAGCTGTGAGGTGTGTTTGTCCTTGTTAGCAGGGGGGAGGGTGCTGGGGGCCAGCCATTACCCCTAAGTCCAGGCAGGTGCATGGTTTGGGGCAAACACTTCCCAGCCATGCTGGGGATCCCCACCAGGGAGCACAATGGATGAGAGGCAGCAAGTGAAACTGGCCAGTGTGGGGTCAATCTCCAAGTGGAACTGAATGCACCCCAAGGGAGTGATCTCTGTGCCCCCAGCAGCTCCTTGGACTCAACCCTGGGCAGGACACCTCCTCTTGCACCCCCCTGAATCTCTAAGCTCCATCACATCCTATCCAAGCCTCCATCTCCTCTCATCTTAGCTATTGTGGTTCCTTTCTCTATGCCCCCCCCCCCAAGCTCCAGTGAGGGCAGGATGCTGTTGCCACCTACTGCCATGTATAAAGAGGGGTAACCACATCACCCCAACCCTCAGCAGCCCCCTCCCAGCTCCCTGCTCACTTCAGGCACAAGTTCCACCCCCATCTCACAGAAACTGCCTCTCTACCTACTCCCTTCCCAGCTCCCAAGACTCATCTAGCCCTAGTCTCCGCTCTGCTCCCTTCCCACTGCACTGTGGGCATGAGCACCTCTTCCTGTGCAGCTCCCACTGTCCTCAGCCACGTCCTTCTCTCTCTTCCTCCATGGTTGCTATCAAAGCAACAGACAGAGGCCTCAGTGAGAACTGGGGGCGCATTGTGCTGGGCACTGCATGAGCACTAAGAGTCAGTCCCTGCCCCAGAGGCACAATGCTGGGCTTCTAGTACCACAGGCAGATGGGTGCAGCATTGGAGCTGTGGTGATGTGTAGACAGAGACAGGATAGATGCACACATTGCTTATGTAGGGAGGCAGACAGGATAAATACACAGATAGCCACTATAGGCAAGAGAGATAGAGAGATGATGCAATGTTGTTGTAGACATGTTGGTACCAGGATACTAGAGAGACAAAGTGGGTGAGGTGAAGTCTTTTATTGGACCAACTTCGGGTGGAGAAAGAGACACACTTTCGAGCTACACAGAGTCCTTCTTCGGGTCTGGAAAAAGGAATCAGAGTGTCACAGCTAAATGCAAGGTGGGACAAAAAAAAAATCACTGGTGGGCGAACACTCTTCACGAAGCCATCACTCCGTATCTGACCTGTCAGTCCTCATCCTCAAAGGAAACCTGCACAGGGCCTTCAAAAGACTGCCTGCAAGTTTAACTTTACTAGACACTAAAGTCATGGACTCAACCGATACTGGTTTTATGATTCATTACAACAATCTGTAACCCACCAACCCACTTTGTCCTATAACTGCAGGTATTAATTGGCCACTAATGTCTGCTTACTCCCTTTGCTAAACAATCTGTCCCAACTTGCATTTAGCTGTGACATTCTCCTATTCCAGACCTGAAGAAGGGCTCTTGTGTATCTCAAAAGCTTGTCTCTCACCAGCAGAAGTTGGTCCAATAAAAGATATCACCTCACCCACCTTGTCTCTCTCATATCCTGGGACCGACACGGCTACAACAACACTGTAGACAGACAGACAGCTGGTTCTCCATATGACACTGTTCAGTATCCCCCCGTGTCTCCTCAGATACACTCATGTACCCATATGGACCCAAGTTTGGAGACAGAAGAACCCCCAAGGCAGACGATGGGGCGTCTCCTGAAATCCCCATCTCAGTACGCTTCTCCTTCTACAACAGGAGTTACCGCTCTCTTTACGTAAGTTGCTCATTCCCTCTGCGTGGGAGTGTTCTCCTCAGCAGCCCAAACCCTAGGATGATCTTCTCCACTGGCAGGCTCTTTGGTGGCCTCTGAGAAATGAATGGATGGGGTCTCAGTCCAGTGCTTAGTGGTAGGGTGACCAGACGTCCTGATAAAATCGGGACCGTCCCGATATTTGGGTGGTTGTCCCGCATCCCGACCGATCTTTGGTCGGGATGCAATTTGTCCCGATATTTTGCTCTGCTGGCACCACTGGGTTTTTGGTTTTTTTCCCTTTTGATCTGCCGGCGGACCCTCCCCCCACATGTGTCCCGATATTTTCTTCATCTCATCTGGTCACCCTACTTAGTGGGCAGGCATTGGTATCCCCCAGTCAACATAGAATGGCCTCCTGGCTTAACCAATGCAGAGATCACATGGGTGGAATGAGCCAGGGAGGCTGAACTACCTACCCTCCAGGGTTGGGGTCCTTACAGAGGGCAGCAATGAGGTCTATTGTCAAGGTAGCCACCAAATGCCTTTCTGTAGCCAGTAAAAAAAAGTCTGCACAAACAGGCTCCAACATCCACTGAGTGCAGTGGAAAGGACCACGTAAGACTATAAAAAGCGAAGCTGCTACACAGAAGAGCGTACGGGACAGATAAATCAGCATGTTGGGGAATGGATACCTAGACAGACAAGGTGGGTGAGGTAATATCTTCTATTGGACCAATTTCTGTTGGTGAGAGAGACAAGCTTTCAAGCTTACACAGAGCTCTTCAGGTCATAATATCTTACTAATATATATATAAAAGATATTACCTCCCCCACCTTGTCTCTCTAATATTCTGGGACCGACACAGCTACGACACTGCATACAAAATAGATAGACAGACAGACAGATTGATCAATCGCTCAGTGAGTATGGGGAATGGATATGTGTGGTGATAAAAGATAGACCCTCAGCTCCTTTCCCACCCCCAGGTGAACAATAATGGTGTGGTGTCGTTTGGCGTCCCTGTTAACCAATTCACACCTGACTCTTTCCCGCTGACCGATGGCCGGGCCTTTGTGGCGCCATTCTGGGCGGATGTGGATAACCGCATCACGGGTGAGGTGTGTTTCCGGCAGAGCCGAGACCCGCAGCTCTTGCAGAGAGTCATGGCTGACATCAACACCTACTTCCCCCACGAAGAGTTCACTGCGACCTGGCTCTTTGTGGCCACTTGGGACCGCGTGACCTTCTATGGCTCCAAATCCTCCAAGGTAAAGTACCAGAGGGTCTTGGTTATAGTGGAGGGGGGAAGGCCTGGAGCCAGGCTTCCTAGGTTCTACCCCACCTCTGGGAGGGCAGTGGGGTATAGTAGTTAGAGCTGGAGAGACTGGGAGTCAGGACTCCTGGGTTCTTTTCCCCAATCTGGGAAAAGTGAGTCTAGTGGCTAAAACAGCAGGGACATGGACTCCGGACTCTTGGGTTCTAGTGCCAGCTTTGGGTAGGGAGTGGGGTACAATGGTTAGAGCAGAGGGGCTGGGAGTCAAAACTCCTAGATTCTATTTCTCTCCCCACCTCTGGGAGTGTGTGGTCCAGTGGCTGAGCTCAGTGAGAGCTGCAGGAGTGGGCTTGTGTTTATCTTGAATCCCTATTGTGCAATGTCTAGCTGTGAATAGTGTGAGCCTTTGGCAGGGTCTGCATGGCTCAGTGGCTCCACTGAATGGGTGGCTCCTTACACCCTCCCCTGTACTACCTCAGCCAGGGTATCTGATCTCTCCAGGAAAACTGGCTGGAAACAGGGATCTCGCTAAAGCCAGCTGCTGGTCAGAGCTGGAATTCTCACAGCAACTGAAAGGGGGGATGAGGGTGGGGCTTTGGGGCCAGATCCTCAACTGGGGTGAACTGGCATTGCTGCTTGGAAATCCATGTTGATTTACATCAGTTGAGCATCTAGCTCTCTATGACCTCCACATTAATGTGCATTAGATAAATGCCTGTTTATAATTAAACACACAATAACTGTCTTGATAAATCTTCATTAAATACGTCGTTAGGAACATTAGCTTTCAAAGACAATGAAACCAGGTTGCAGAGCTCCTCAGGCCAGAGGACTAAAGGGGTGCAAGAGCACAGGGCTCAATGCTACTATCACTCACCCTGGGGTAGATCAGGAGTAACCCCACTGAATATAATTGAGATACTCTTGATTTATATGAGCTGAGATCAGAATCTGGTTCCTAACCTCCAAAATATCCAACAGTTGTTTCATTGAATAACCCATTATTCCCATCTGGTGGCCAGTTTGGTGGCTTGTCTGGAGTGAGTGTGGTGGTTCTCAGCACATCTCCTAGGGGACAGGCATCGACATGACAACCCGCCCTTCCCTGACACTAACACTAATTTAACCCATTCATTGTCCACCTCAGCAAAGAGACCAAGCATTGATTAGGCTGTGGCACCTGAACTTCCTTCCCACACAGGCGGGGGTCAGGGGTGAACATGGGACTACACCTGGCGTGTGGAGAGAAGAACTTGGTCTTATGTGCTGGTTTGTGAATTTTCACTGATTGTCTTCCTCATGGTGGCTGCACTGTTGTAGGTGAACACCTTCCAGGTGGTTCTAACCACCGACGGCGACCTGTCCTTCATCATGCTGCACTACAGTGATATCCAGTGGACAACAGGGGCGGCGAGTGGTGGGGACCCCCATACTGGATTGGGGGGCACCCCAGCTCAGGTAGGTCTCGCCTTCTTACTCCAGGCTGGAAAATTGGGAGGCTGAGAAGGTATGTTCAGCACACATGGGTAACACTTTCAATGGACATGTTGCCTAGAAGGGCCATCTCTCTGTATTATGGGAGGCAGCATTTGTCTCTCTATCCATCCATCCATCCCCATACAGTACCAGGTGTGTAGCTACCTACTGGACTCACAAGCCCCTTTCACCTTAGTACTAGTGATTAGGAAAGGAGACCAACATCCAGGCCCTGAGTTCTAGTTTCAACAAAGCATGTGAGTCAGGACTCCTGAGTTCTTGGAGTCTATTCACAGCATGGGAGGGAGTGGGGTCTAGTGGTTGAGAGCAGGGGTCTGGGAGTCAGGACTCATGGGTTCAATCCCAGCTCTAGTAGAAGAGTGGGGGTCAGTGGTTGAAGTGGGAGGACTGGGAGTCCCTTCGTTTGCATTTCTAGCTCTTGGAGTGAAGTGTAGTTTAGTGGTCACAGAAGTGATGAGTCAGTACCCCTGGGTACTTTTCCAGTTGGTGTGACCCATTGCAGTGCTCCTGTTCCTGCCCAGTAGGGGGCAGTGGTACAAAAACTGATTCTCCCGATGAGCCTGGTGCCTGCAGATGCCCCATCATGGACTGCCTGGCATTGCCAAGACCCATGTGTATCCTGGGTTCTGGCTGCCCATGGAGCTGGATCCGCAGCACTGGAGTCATGTCTCTCTCCGGCACAAACCGCTGCCACCTTCCTTTGATCCTGTTCCTGTTCATTCCCCTCTCAGGCTGGATTTAACAGTGGTGGGTCCAAAAATTACTTCAACATCCCTGGCTCACGGACCCCAAGCATCCTGAAGATCAGTTCAATGAGCAACATCAAGAGCCCTGGGCGCTGGGCCTTCCAGGTGGACAATTTCGCTGTGCCCAACGGCTGTGTCTACAACGGTGCGTGGCAGAGGCCGCAGCACTGCCGTCCAGTTGGGGGCGGCAACACCTCTCTCACCCCAGTATATTACAGCCTGCACCTTGCACTTGCTTTGGCTAAGCCCCCTGTCTCTTCTCATTTCTGATCCACACACCCCACTTTGACCCCATCAAGGATTTCCATGAAGCGTGTAAGCCTGGCTGCTCTGGGCCTTTGTCTCTGTCTCTCCCAGGCACCCTAACACCTTCCGACCCGTTCCCTCGTCCATCCCATCCCTCTCCCGGCGCCTTGCTCCCCTCCCATCGCTCGCCCCATCTCTCTGTTCCCTTCTAGCCCATCCCTCTTTCTAGCCCCAACCTTCTCTAGAACCAGGCCTTCCAGGCCCTCTCTAGCCAACAACCCCCCATGCCCCATCCTTCCCTTTAACCATATCTCCCCTGCTCCCAGATGTGTGTCTCCCTCCACCTAGGCCCAGGCAGCTGCTGCCTTCCTCATCTGCCCGTCCTGCCCAGATGGGCACAGACTCACATCTCCTGCTCTCTCTCTGCAGCCAACTTCCTGCCCCCTGGCACTTTCTTCTGGAGCGACCAGAAGTGCGAGCGCTGGTGCCAGTGCATGTATGGGGAGGACGGGGTGACATGCCATGCAAGGGGTTGCTCCCCGGATGAGGCCTGCCACCCAGCCTCCTGGTACCACGTGTGTCAGCCCATCAGCCGAGCAGCCTGCCAGGCATGGGGAGGGCGGCACTACAGCACCTTCGACGGGCGACTCTACCACTTCCAGGGGGCCTGCACCCACATGCTGTCACAGCTGTGTGCCCCCCCGCATCCCTCCGGCCTGGCACCATTCCAGGTGGAGGCAGAGAGTGAGGAGCCAGGAGCGGCACAGGGGGCACCCGGCACCCACCTTGTCCGGGTGACAGTCTACGGGCAGGACATCGCCATGGCCAGGGGGGCCACTGGACACATCACGGTGAGTTCGGGGCTCCACGACATAAGCCCAGTCCCAGCGTAACTGCTCTGCCTTCATATTCCCACAGCCCCCTAGCAACACAAGCCCCTCCTGTACTGTCCCCCAGTGCCCTCCTGCCCCAGCCCCTCCCGTACTGCCCCCCAGTG
>NW_020664812.1:798774-823448 GCF_002925995.2 Terrapene triunguis | reverse complement strand
CCTGCCCCAGCCCCTCCCGTACTGCCCCCCAGTGCCCTCCTGCCCCATCCCCTCCCGCACTGCTCCCCAGTGCCCACCTGCCCCAGCCCCTCCCGTACTGCCCCCCAGTGTCCCTCCCGCTCCAGCCCCTCAGTGCCCTCCTGCCCCAGCCCCGCCCTGTCCCCAATCAGGATTTAGCTCCTCCCTCTCTCCTTCCAGTTGCCGTTGCCAGCGGATGGGAGAGGCGGGAGATCCCCGCGCATGCTCTCCTCAGCGCCGTCCCACCCCCTCTGCTCCAGCCTCCCTTATCTGCCTGCAGCCCCTTCCCCTCAGCCCCGTTCCTCACCTGCCCCTCAGCCCCCCACCTGCCCTATGCCCCTCAGCCCTCCTCCCCCCACCTGCCCTCAGGCCCTTCCCCTCAGCCCCATTCCTCACCTGCCCCTCAGCCCCTTCCCTCCACCTGCCCTATGCCCCTCAGCCCTCCTCCCCCCACCTGCCCCACGGGCAGAGTGGCAGTAACATTTGCTGTCTGGCTGGGGTGTAGGCAGACGCTTCCCAATCCCAACCTGCCCGTACTGGTTAGTATTTAACAAGTTACTCCAAGGAAAGGGCTCCCCTAGGGCGTGTTGTCATCAGTGCTGTGCTCCTGAAAACGAGGGTGCGGTGGCAGGCGTGTTCGTGCCAGTTCATCTCAGG
Source organism: Terrapene triunguis (assembly GCF_002925995.2). Taxonomy (NCBI): domain Eukaryota; kingdom Metazoa; phylum Chordata; order Testudines; family Emydidae; genus Terrapene; species Terrapene triunguis. The sequence continues at coordinate 822,773 of NW_020664812.1, read as the reverse complement.
CTGCTCCAGTTTGGCGGAAGCTCCAGACTGGGAAAGCTGGGCCAGAATTCCTGCCCGGGGGTGGGGCTCTGGCAGCTGCTTCCCTGCCCTCGCGCTGTGTGGGGAAGGGCTGGTGTCGCTGGCCATACTCAGGACACCTAAGTACTCCACTGGGAAGACACTGGCATAGGGGTCACAAATCCACAGGATCTCTGCTATGTCCCAGCTTTTAAACAGTCCCTTGAAGGAACCCCATCACTGTGCCAGCCCCGCACTTCTTTAAGGGCAGGCCATGACCGAGCCTCATGGCTAAAGCCCTCATGCTTCATGCCGGGACCTCTGGCCAGTGAGTCCAACTGAGGCAGACTCCTGGTCAGAAACTTTTACCCTTTTCAGGGACCAATGCACCTCAATGAGTGTTTGCAGTGACGCCAGGCAGCCCTTTCACATCAGAGCTGGGTTTATTAATCAACTGGAGCCTAGCACTGAAAGTCCTCAGCTTAGTGCAGAGAAGCAAAGGTGGAGGCAGAGTTCAGACTGGCCAACATCAGGGCTGCTGCAGAATCCATTTTGGCTTGGGCTCTCTCTTTGGGCTGGTCTACACTAGGGGGGGGATCGATCCAAGATACGCAACTTCAGCTATGCGAATAGCGTCGCTGAAGTCGAAGTATCTTGGATCGAATTACCTGGGGTCCAGACGGCGCGGGATCGATGGCCGCGGCTCCCCCGTCGACTGTGCTACCGCCGCTCGCTCTGGTGGAGTTCCGGAGTCGACGGTGAGCGCGTTCGGGGATCGATATATCGCGTCTTAACGAAATATATCGATTGCTACCCGCCGTACCGTATCGGCGGGTAGTGAAGACGTACCCATTGTCAGTCCCAGCCTCAGGTGAGAGCTTCTGTGTCTCTCCAAAGACCAGCTCTTAAGACAGCAACGGACACCCTTTGGTCCATTGATCTCCTCCTGCAGGACTCCTGCTAAGTTCACATGTCTCATCTACGCGAGTTTCCCTTTGTTAGGTGTCCATTGTTCAGTCCTTGGGTTCCCCATTGTCTTTTTGGAGCCTCTATTAATATGGGTCGGTTTCAGCCAGTTAACAGCTCATTCATACCACCACAGACAGTTTAGTGACACAAACACCTCAGATCTCCTGCTCTGCCCCAATAGCAGTGTCTTATCCCTGGTCAAGGAAGTCATTGCCAGGCATATCACTGAGAAAAATATTACATAAAATTACCACTTTGTCCCAGTAGGTAAAAGTGCAGTCTGTTTGGCAAAGAGATTATTTTCTCCCAAGTGTTTTTTTCTCCTGTGTTATTCCTTGACTTTAGCAAAGCTTTTGATATGGTCTCCCACAGTATTCTTGCCAGCAAGTTAAAGAAGTATGGGCTGAATGAATGGACTATAAGGTGGATAGAAAGCTGGCAAGATCATCGGGCTCAAAGGGTAGTGATCAATGGTTCCATGTCTAGTTGACAGCCGGTATCAAGCGGAGTGCCCCAAGGGTCGGTCCTGGGGCCGGTTTTGTTCAATATCGTCATTAATGATCTGGAGGATGGAGTGGATTGCACCCTCAGCAAGTTTGCAGATGACACTAAACTGGAAGGAGTGGTAGATACCCTGGAGGGTAGGGATAGGATACAGAGGGACCTAGACAAATTAGAGGATTGGGCCAAAAGAAATCGGATGAGATTCAACAAGGACAAGTGCAGAGTCCTGCACTTAGGACGGAAGAATCCCATGCACTGCTACAGACTAGGGACCGAGTGGGTAGGCAGCAGTTCTGCAGAAAAGGACCTAGGGGTTACAGTGGACGAGAAGCTGGATATGAGTCAACAGTGTACCCTTGTTGCGAAGAAGGCTAATGGCATTTTGAGCTGTATAAGTAGGAGAATTGCCAGCAGATTGAGGGATGTGATCATCCCCCTCTATTCGGCATTGGTGAGGCCTCATCTGGAGTACTGTGTCCAGTTTTGGGCCCCCCACTACAAGAAGGATGTGGAAAAATTGGAAAGAGTTCAACAGAGGGCAGCCAAAATGATTAGGGGGCTGGAGGGAATTGGGATTGTTTAGTCTGCAGAAGAGAAGAATGAGGGGGGATTTGATAGCTGCTTTCAACTACCTGAAAGGGGGTTCCAAAGAGGATGGATCTAGACTGTTCTCAGTGGTACCAGATGACAGAACACGGAGCAATGGTCTCAAGTTGCAGTGGGGAAGGTTTAGGTTGGATATTAGGAAAAACTTTCCAACTAGGAGGGTGGTGAAGCACTGGAATGGGTTACCTAGGGAGGTGGTGGAATCTCCTTCCTTAGAGGTTTTCAAGGTCAGGCTTGACAAAGCCCTGGCTGGGATGATTTAGTTGGGGATTGGTCCTGCTTTGAGCAGGGGGTTGGACTAGATGACCTCCTGAGGTCCCTTCCAACCCTGATATTCTTTGATTCTGAGTTAAACAGGAGTTAACAAAACAAGCAAACAAAACAGAGTTTTAAACAGTCTCAATGAAATTTTCTTCCCCTCTCAATCAGTCTGGTTTACTAGCATGGGGTCTCTAATGTTATAATCCTCTTAGTTTTCTGGTTGGCCATAGGGTCTTTCAGGAAAAAAAAAAACAGGTAGGCACAACCTGGATTTCTAATGTAAATTAAAAAAAAATAATCCAGTCCTAAAATCAACCCTTTCAGGTCTTTAGATGCTATATATTCATAGATTTTTCTGGCTAGAAGGGTGGTCCCTTATGATCATTAAGCATGGCCTCAGAATTTCACCCACTGATTGCTTCATCAGTCCTATGACTTCTGGTTAAGGTGAGCATATATGTTTAAAAGAGACATGCAGTTTGAATGTAAAGATTCTTAGCGATGGAGAATTGCTAGGTCAGTTGTCCCAGTAGTTAATTCCCCTCACTGTTAAAAAAAAAATGCATCTCATTTCCGCTCTGAATTTCTTTCTCTTCAGCTTCCAGCCATTGATTTTTATTCTGCCTTTTTGTCTGCTGGATTAAAGAGCCCTCTTCTCTCAGAAATCTGCTCCCCATGTAGAATCTTATAGATTATAAGGCGGGGCCATGAGGAGAAATAAACTAGTGAGCATGATCCTCAGCCGTTGTAAATCAGTGTAGCTCAGCTGAAGGCAATAGAATGGTGCTGATTCACACCAGCTGAGGATCTGGCCCAGTGCCTCTAGAGTACTTTATAATGAAGATCACTAGAGAAGAGCTCAGTGTTTTATTCTCATCAATCCCCTGCTAGGTGAATGGGATAAAGTCTCTCCTTCCGGTCACGCTTCTCAATGGGAAGATCCGAGCCCACCAGAATGGCTTCTCTGTGAAAGTTGCCACTGATTTTGGGGTGGAGGTTTCCTATGATGGGATTCAACGTGTGGAGGTCACCGTGCCCTCGACTTACCGTAACTTCACCTGCGGCCTGTGCGGGACACTGACTGGTGACCCCTCCGATGACTTCCAGACTCCAAATGGCACCTTAGTCACGTCAGCTGCTCTCTTTGCCACAAGCTGGCAGGTGAAGGGTGACAGGCGCCAGTGTGTGGAGGACCAGGAGCTGCCTTCTTGTCCCGCTGCTGAACAGGCTCGTTATTCTGGTCACAACTACTGCGGCATTATGAAAATGTCTCCAGGCCCCTTCACAGCCTGCGCTCAGACCCTATCCCAGGCAGGCTTGGTGGAAAACTGTATGTATGACCTCTGCATGTCCAGGGGGAATCGGACTGTGCTGTGTGGGGTTCTAGGCGCTTACACAGAGAGCTGCCAGGCAGCCAACGTCACTGTTGGGCAGTGGAGAACAGACCAGTTTTGTGGTGAGTAAAATCTTTACAAATCTTTAGCTAACCATTTTGTGTGTAAAGCACTCATATGGCCTCCATTACTGCAATTACGGATTGCCTCACAATCTTCAATACATTTTTTTCCTCACAGTACTTCTGTGAGGCAGGGCACTGCTATTCCATAGATAGGAACCTGAGCCACGCAGAGCCTCAGGCTATGTCTACACCAGTGGTTCTCAAATTTTTGTACTGGTGACCCCTTTCACACAGCAAGCCTCTGAGTGCGACCTCCCCTTATACATTAAAACACCTTTTTCTATATTTAACACCATTATAAATGCTGGAGGCAAAGCGGGCTTTGGGGTGGAGACTGACAGCTCATGACCCCCCATATAATAACCTCGCGACCCCCTAAGGGGTCCCGACTCCCAGTTTGAGAACCCCTGGTCTACACGGCACGGCAGTATGGACTCCGGGGGTGTGAATTGTAGAATACACCTAATTGTTGCGCTCTAGTTGCCCCATGTGGACGCTGCTGGGGTGGACTAAAAGTTACCTAGTTCACGTTAATATAGTCGTCTTTCATACAGGCAGTGCTAGCGTGAACTAGTTACCCTTTAGTTCATGCCAGCAGCATCCACATGGGTAGTTAGAGCACAGCACACTAGGGTGCGCTGCAATTCTCACCCCTATAGGCCAAAGTCCACCCAAGGTCACACAGGAAATACCCTTTGGGCCTAATTCTGATCTCATTTCCACACTGGCTCCAGTGGAGTTACTTCTGACGTATGCAGCTGTGAGATTAGAATCAGACCCTTTGTTTACTTCTCAGATTCCACTGACTTGGGGTGGGAGAGCCGGTAAGAAATAAAATTATTGGTGTCATTATTGCTAACAATTTCATCTGCATTGGAGAGGAAGGATGGACCCCTTGGGCAAGGTATTAAACTGGGGTCTGAGTTCAATTCCTGCTCTGCCACAGACTTCCTGCGTGACCTTTGGCAAGTCTGTGTGCCTCAGTTCTCCATCTGTAAACTGGTGGTAGTAATCCTTTTCTCCATCTGTTGTCTAGTTAGGTTGTAAACTCTGATGCAGGGACTGTTTCTTACTATTCTTAGTCTCTGTACAGTGTCTAGCATAACAAGGCCCTGATCTCGGTTCAGGTGTCTAGATGCTACTTTAATACAAATAGTAAATAATAATAGCAGGATTTTCTCAGAATATATGTTATTCCCAGTAGAGTACAATATGCCCGCCCAGTACTTAAAGTGTAATTTTTGCTGTCTAATGATCTGGGTTATTTCCTGAAACTATATAATTAATTTTCATTATTTGTACTTCACCTGTTATCACCTATAATCATTTAAATCTCATATTAAATGTATATAGGTTTCAATCAAACTTTAGGATAAAGTTACATTTATAAATGGCTTATAAAAAGTTAATACATGATTGGGTATTATAAGCATGTTACAGACATGAGCGTATGAGTTGTTTTATCCAGGAGGTCAGACTAAATGATCTAATGGTTCCTTCTGGTCTTAAAGCTATGAAACAGATAGATGGTTATATGTAGTCTGTTAACCAATGGAACTCTTTGACAGTCATTTGATCATTTATTAAAACATGTATTAATCATTTATTAACTATTTATAAATGGAACCTTAATATAAAGTGTGACCAATTATTATCTGATTCTAAACAGAAAAGTACATATGTGGCTATGTACTTTAATTATGATCTGCAAGATTACGCCAGTTAAGAATATGATGCTATAATATAGCTTATTTCCACAACCAGATCTTCAGCTAGTGTACATTGGCATTGGTCCAGCTCCCTAGATTTCATACAAAACTTACCTTGGAGGTTTCTTGTCCAGTTCCACCCCATGCTGAGAATTACCTGGACGTGCTGGAGGTTATAATACCTTGTCCAGAGAAGTTTCAGAGTAGCAGCCGTGTTAGTCTGTATCCACAAAAAGAACAGAAGTACTTGTGGCACCTTAGAGACTAACGAATTTATTTGAGCATAAGCTTTCGTGGGCTACATCCCAATTCTTCGGATGCATAGAATGGAACATATATTGAGGAGATATATATACACTGTGACAAAGTTCCTCCTCTATCTTGGTGGGTCCTGCGCTTATTGGCGGATTTTCTTGCCTCAGAGATTCACCATGTGGGTTGGGGAACAGCCCAGAGACCTTCCCCTCTGGAAGAACCCACAGTCCAGGTCAATTGGGAGGTTTGGGGGGAACCCGGGCCCGCCCTCTACTCCGGGTTCCAGCCCAGGGCCCTGTGGACTGCAGCTGTCTATAGTGCCTCCTGTAACAGCTGCATGACAGCTACAACTCCCTGGGCTACTTCCCCATGGCCTCCTCCAAACACCTTCCTTATTCTCACCACAGGACCTTCCTCCTGGTATCTGATAACGCTTGTGCTCCTCAGTCCTCCAGCAGCATACCCTCTCACTCTCAGCTCCTTGCACCTCTTGCTCCCAGCTCCTCACACTCCCACCACAAACTGAAGTGAGCTCCTTTTTAAAACCCAGGTGCCCTGATTAGCCTGCCTTAATTGATTCTAGAAGCTTCTTCTTAATTGGCTCCAGGTGGCCTAATTAGCCTGCCTGCCTTAACTGGTTCTAGCAGGTTCCTGATTACTCTAGTGCAGCTCTGGTCACTCAGGGAACAGAAAACAGAAAACTACTCATCCAGTGACCAGTATATTTGCCCTCTACCAGACTCCTGTACCCCACTGGTCTGGGTCTGTCACAAGACACACATACAGAGAGCATGAACAGGTGGGAGTTGGCTTACCAACTCTGAGAGGCCAATTAAGTAAGAGAAAAAAAACTTTTGAAATGATAATCAAGAGAGCCCAGTACAGAGAGTTTGATAAGAAGTGTGAGAATACTTACATGGGGAGATAGAGTCAATGTTTGTAATGGCTCAGCCATTCCCAGTCTCTATTCAAGCCTAAGTTGATTGTATCTAGTTTGCATATCAATTCAAGCTCAGCGGTTTCTCGTTGGAGTCTGTTTTTGAAGCTTTTCTGTTGCAAAATTGCCACCCGCAGGTCTGTCATTGAGTGACCAGACAGGTTAAAGTGTTCTTCTACTGGTTTTTGAATGTTATGATTCCTGATGTAAGATTTGTGTCCATTAATTCTTTTGCGTAGAGACTGTCCGGTTTGGCCAATGTACATGGCAGAGGGGCATTGCTGGCACATGATGGCATATATCACATTGGTAGATGTGCAGGTGAATGAGCTTGAATTGATATGCAAACTAGATACAATCAACTTAGGCTTGAATCTATCTCCCCTTGTAAGTATTCTCACACTTATCAAACTGTCTGTACTAGGCTATCTTGATTATCACTTCAAAAGTTTTTATCTCTTACTTAATTGGCCTCTCAGAGTTGGTAAGACAACTCCCACCTGTTCACGCTCTCTGTATGTGTGTATATATATCTCCTCACTATATGTTCCATTCTATGCATCCGAAGAAGTGGGATGTAGCCCACGAAAGCTTATGCTCAAATAAATTTGTTAGTCTCTAAGGTGTCACAAGTACTCCTGTTCTTTTTGTCCAGAGAAGGGTTGGAGATGCTTTAGAACAGGAGATGAGACAGCAGAATACGTTGTGGGGAGAATGGCTGACCCCAGAGGGGAATGCTGCAGTCTTGGAGAGCAGGATGTGATTAATTTTGTCAGAAAGGGAGGCTGAAGCAGGGGGTGAAGATAGGAATGGAAGAGAGTCAGGGATCTGCAGAGGAGGCACGTAACCCTGGTACAGCAGAGATGGCATTGTGCCATCTGTCAGATAGCCATCTGTCACTGGATCAAGCATGGACAGAAGTGACCAAAGGACATGTGTTACAGCTAATAGGCCCACCACTTCAACTGACTTCAGTGGGAGTTGCAGGTGCTCAAACATTGGTTCATTTATATGATTCAGCATGCGCTAACAATTTCCTCCTTCCTACCTTCCTTTGATTGTAGGGATCACTTGTCCAGAGAACAGCCATTATGAACCCTGTGCCACTGCCTGTCCTGCCAGCTGCATGGATTCCACTGCCCCCCTGTACTGCACCCAGCCTTGCAGAGAGGGTTGTGTTTGCAACAAAGGCTACATTCTCAGCGGAGCAGTGTGTGTGTCCCTGAGACAGTGCGGCTGCACGTTGAATGGTCAGTATCACCAGCTGGGAGAGGAGGTGATCCTGACAGACACCTGCAGCAGGAAATGCAGCTGCCGGCAGCCTGCCCAGCCCATGCAGTGCCAGGATCATGCCTGCGGGGCTCTGGAGACATGCAGCCTTGCGGATGGCATCCGAGGCTGTTACCCTGTGAAATATGGCACCTGCTGGGTGTTTGGTCATCCTCACTACACCACGTTTGATGGAGTCATGTTTGATTATCAAGGAGCCTGCAAGTACACCCTGAGCAAGTACTGTGGCCCCCCTGGGAAACTCCCCGACTTCACCATCAAAGTAGAGAATGTGCACAGGGGCTCCATTGTAGTGTCCTGGACGCACCTGGTAGAGCTCGATGTCTACGGTGAGCATATTGCCATAGCAGAAGGACAGTATGGCCAGGTGCAGGTGAGACAAGTTCCATGACTTCTCGTACACTTTGCTTTTTTCCCCAATAAGTAGCCGGGCAAGAGCCACATGGCCGCTCTAAATCAGAGTGGACACAGCTGTCTTGAAGGGATGCTACACCAGTCAAGTACAAGCTGGAATGTGGTATTCTCTGGCTTCTCCCCCTTCTCCAACCATGGTCATGGCCCTCCCTGCCCCTGAGGTGGGGGAAGATAGCGTAAAGACTTCTACATGCCTGCTATGGAATCCTCATCACAGGGGGAATCCTGATTTTCCCATGCCAGACAAGCATCCTGTTCTTAAAGATTTCTTCATGTCTCGCTTTCCCCTAGGTGAATGGATCCCTGGTCAATCTTCCCCTGGTCCTTGCGTCAGGTAAACTCTACGCCTATTTCAGCGGCTCATCGGCTGTGGTTCAGACGGATTTTGGCCTTTCTGTGTCCTACGACTGGTCCTACTATGTGCTGGTTTCTGTTTCTGAGGCCTATTCTGGGTTCCTCTGTGGACTCGGTGGGGACTTCAATGGGAACCGGAGCGATGATTTTCGAACCCCAAACGGTTCTGTGGTCCATGATGCCGTCACCTTTGGCAATAGCTGGAAGGATGCCGACTCCCCTTTTCACTGCACGGCCGTTGGGCTTCCAGCCCAATGTAACAAAGTGGAACTAGCCCAGTACAAATCTGAGCACTACTGCGGGGTTATCACGGATACTACTGGGCCTTTTAAAGAGTGTAACCAGCCGGTTGCTGCGCAGGTTCACTTAGAGAGCTGCGTAAGGGATGTGTGCGCGACTCGGGGCAGCCACAAGACCCTGTGTGAAATGCTTCGCAGTTATGCCCAGCAGTGTCAAAGTCGCGGCATTGCCATTGAGCCATGGAGACAGCGGGCTGGGTGCGGTAAGCACATGATTCCAAACACATGTTCTTTAGTAATACGTCCTCTCTTATTGAACAGCTCAGACATTAGCCTGAGCCACATTGGTCGGGGCAGGCTCTTCTTGTTCCTACATTCTGATGTTTTCCCTTTTAAAGATCAATATAAACATCTTTAGATGATGAAGACAAACAGATCATTTATTTCTTCTCTCCCAGTTTTCTGTATTCAGAACAAATTAGCTTTTCTGATACAGTGTGGACTTGTACTCTTCCTGCTTTCAAACGTCAGGTCTCCCAAAGTGCCTTACCAAGGTATGAGCCAGCCCTACAATGCTGATAGAGAAAACGCTGGAGTCATTATTTTCTCAACAGAGCTCTTACGTCAGATCTAGTTTGAAATGAATAAAATAATAATAAGCAGGAGAAGAGTGTTTATCTTAGATGCAAAACGGCTATTTCTAATGGGGAGAATTTTGACAAGTGCCTATATGATTTCGGAGCAGAAATCCCACTTGGGATTCCTGCTCTAAGTTGCTCAGGTGCATTTCAAAATTCCAACCAATATGAAATTATTTTTTTCACACGACTATTTATCCTAGTCTCTCCTTTTCATGCTCTGTCTTATTATCCCCATTTTCATTCCTTCCCTTGGGTTTACTGCCTGGAAGGATTCCCTGGAGCATTCCTTCTGGATTTAACACTTCTCTTCATGTCCCTTTCAGAGCTAATCTGCCCCCACAACAGCCACTATGAGCTCTGTGGACCTTCCTGCCCGGCCTCTTGTGCCCACCCAGCTGTGCCCTCCCACTGCCGGACTGCGTGTGAAGAAGGGTGCCAGTGTGACCCTGGCTTTGTGCTGAGTGGCACTGACTGTGTGCCTCGGGAGCAGTGCGGCTGCACCCACAATGGCAGATACCACCTGGCAGGGGAAAGCTTCTGGGAGGGAGAAAATTGCCAGAGACTGTGCAGATGTGACGGCTCCTCCCACGCTGTCCACTGCTCCCGCTCTGCCTGTGCCCCTGGGGAATTCTGTGGCACTCGAAAGGGGGTTTATGGATGCCATGAACAAACCAACGGCATCTGCTGGGCTTCTGGGCTGCCCCATTACACTACGTTTGATGGGAAGAGATACAATTCCCAGGGCACCTGCAAATATGTCTTTGCTGAAGTGTGTGGGGCATCCCAGTCCTTACCCTTCTTCAGAGTGGAAGTGAAGAATGGAAACCTGCCCCGTGTTCCTGTGGCTGTGACCTCGGAGGTGTTTGTCCTTGTGAACAGGACTGAGATCCATCTGCAGAGAGGGCAGCACGGGACAGTCAAGGTAATTCCATGGGGCTAGCGCTCTCGGGGAAAGCACTGTATCAGCATCTGTGGAGATTTAACCTGCACCATCACTCAGAACTTCCTGAAACTGTCACAATTCATGCTATGTCTACACTAGCGAGCTTACCGCGACACAGCGGTACCGATGCAGCTGCTCTGTGCCGACAGGACAGCTCTCTCCCATCGAAATAATTAAACTACCCCCAACCAGCGGCCGTAGCTATGTCGGCATGAGAAGCTCTCCCACCGACATAGCGCTGTCCTCACCAGCGCTTATGTCAGTGTAACTTATGTCTGTCTGGGAGGAGGTTTTTTCACACCCCTGAGTGAGACCAAGTTTTTCCGACATAAGTGGTTGTATAGACATAGCCTCAGGCTGAGATATTCCATGCCTGTCTCTGCCGGAGGAAACTGCTGGTGTAACATTTGATCTGAAAAAGTTTAGCTATTTATTCAAACAAGAAAAATGAACCCCCCCCCCCCAAGAATTTTCCTATTACAAACAGTTATTTCAGAGCTGATTTGAGCATGTCTAGTGTCAAAGCAGCTGGGGAGAGAACAGTGAAATTGACCTGGGCACTAGTCACCATTAAGGAGAATTGTCTTTGAGAGTACTGATGAAATTAGCTCTTTAGCTGTCTGAAAATCGCACCTCACCCACATTCAGTACCTGCGGGATGATTTTTGCTCCTTTATCAATGCCCCAAATGAAGGAAAGTTGTGCTGTGCATGGATCTTAGCTGTATAGCATTCAGAGGAGTGCAGTCTAAACCACTGCACACTTGCCAAGGTGCAAACAACAGTGCCACCTGCTAGGGTGCACATGGACTGGATTGTGCTAGGTCTTCTTCAAGCAACCTCGGAAAGCAGGGCTGAGGGGGGAAAGGAAAGAGGCCAGTGCTCAGTTTGACTCACTGCACACCTGGTGTAGGAATGACTTTCATGGACCCCGTCTGGCACACAAAGGTCAGTACGCTGCGGGAGAGGATGGCCACATGTGGAGGTTCGGAAATTGAATGATGAGAAGTAGTGATTAAAGGCTGTATGAACAGGCACATGCCCGGGGGAGTGTAGTTTGGCTTGCGCATACACCCTGAAGCTTAGCACTTCCTGACATGTCAGTGCCTTGCTGTGCATCCTTCCCCACCCTCGCTGGTTTTATGCAATAGAAATTAAAGAGGGAGGGGGAAAGACGTCTTCATTATTCGTCTTGCTTTGGGCCTAGGAGCCCTCGTCATGTTGTGCTCGGTGCTATACAAACACAAAACAAAAAGACGTCCAAGCTTAATTCTCCTACCTACGCCCTCCCTGCCCACACACCCCTTCAAATGCTCCGGGGTTGTTTCTTACAGCAAATTGTCGTATGCAGCTACAAGGAGAAGATGGGTTTAATAGCTCTCTGCTGATCAGATTACAGTGGGATTTCCCCTAAACTCCTCACCCATCACCAGCTCTGCCTGCCACTGCCCTGTTGTTTTACAGTGTGTGAGGGATCCATCCCCTGGATTAATCTCTTTGGTGCTGTTTTCCCCCCAATCAGATCGCTGGAGTGACTGTGACCCTCCCGGTGAATGTTAAAACACTAGGAGTTGCCATTTATCAGCATGGACTGTACACGGTGCTGCAGACTCCCTTTGGGTTGAGTGTGAGCTACGACCTGGCCCACAGCCTCTTCGTCGGCCTCCCCCCCGAGTACCGAGGCCAGACCTGTGGGCTGTGCGGGAACTTCAATGGAGCGGCTGAGGATGATTTTGTGACGCGTAACGGCTCCCTAGGGAAGGACGCCTTCCACTTCGCTGCAGACTGGAAGTCTGAGGATGTCCCTGGCTGTGACGACGGCTGCTCTGATTCCTGCCCTGGGTGTGAAGAGGAGGAAAGTCTGGTGCAGTCCAAGTCCCGGTGCTGGGTGATCCAGGACCCTGATGGGCCGTTCTCCGCTTGCCACTCCCAGATTGACCCAGGCCACTATCTGTCTGATTGCATCTTTGACCTGTGTGTGTCAGGAGGGGAGAGCAGTGCCCTGTGCGAGTCCATTCAGACATACGCAGCCGCCTGCCAGAGAGCGAATGTCTCCATCTCACCTTGGAGGAGCGAGTCCTTCTGTGGTAAGGCAGCACTGTGTAACTGTGCTATTGGACTGTGTGCACCGCGGTGGTGGTCTGGCTTTCCTTACGTGATACTCTATAGCAAATTACATGAATATTTGCAGCAGGAACTCAAATTCCATCGTTATCCAGTCCCCAGTTAACATCTGCCAAAGGGATTGTAGACATGTCAAAGACAAGGTCTGAGTTATATTCTACAGGAGGAGAAGATCAGCCAGTTCTAGGGTGTCACTCTCTTTCCAGGGTGAATTCAGAGCCATCAAAGTAAAGGACCCACGGCCTTCTATGTTAGGTTTTCTTGTCCTTCGTTATTATTTTGAAGAGGAATTTGAGAGTCATTGAGCCCAAAGCCCTCACTAGTAACAGTGGGAGTGTAAGATACAGTCATGCCAAAGTTTCATACCCATCCAAATCTCTGAACAATTTTCCTCTTCCAATGCTCTTCACAGACCCTCGCTGCCCAGCAAACAGTCACTACAAGCTTTGTGAGCATCCCTGTCGGGACCTGTGTGCAGGCTCCTTTCTTGAAAATCACTGCAGCTCCCTGTGCTCTGAAGGGTGTTTCTGTAATGACGGGTACCTGCAGAGTGGGGATCAGTGCGTCCTGCCAGGGCATTGTGGCTGTGAGCATGACGGACGCTACTATGGGGTGAGTTTCCACTTCTCTCTCAGACCTGACAACTCAGGACAGTGAAAAGACAGTATAAGAGAGAATCTAATTTGCTTTAGTCAAGGACTATCTAATCTAATCTAATCTTCTCTTCCTTTCAAGGAGATCAGAATATTTATCATAGATATGTAGTGCTGGAATGGTCCATTAGACGTCATCAGGGCCAGCCCCCTGCGCTGAGGAAGGACCAAGTAGACCTTGGACAATCCCTGACAGGTGTTTGTCCAACCTGTTCTTAAAAACCTCCAGTGATGGGGATTCCAGAACCTCCATTGGAAGCCTGTTGCAGAGCTCAACTACCATGTTCTTTACTCTCCACCTGAATCTCTGGTATTGGGCACTGTCAGAGACAGGATACTGGGCTAGCTGGACCGTTGGTCTGAGACTGTGTGGCAGTTCTTATGATCTGATGTTCTTAACTTGCAGGAGAAATTGTGCTACTTGATGAATCCCTGCAATAAAACCATGCTGACAATGAGGTGGTTTTCCCCCCCCCCCCAAATTATCCCCCTACCTTTACAATGGGCAGCCCCAAAACTGTCACTCCAAGAGGTGTGAACTGTGCCATTTGTTGCAGCCAGGGCCCCAGGAGGCCAGGTATGGTGGGGCAGCCTCCCACCCTTAAAAGCAATCCTGGATGGATTGTAGGTCAAGGAGTGTGTGCAGGGAGGAGACAGGGTTGCAGGTGTTTCTAGAGGAGATTGGGGATGGAGGAGTTTAATGGCTGGAGAATAAGTTAATTTGGCTCCTGTATTCAGGACTGGTCGCTGGGGAATTCAGGGTGAGTGAGGGAGCTGTGAGCAGGGAGAAGACCAGATTGGAGCTGGCACCTGCTAGAGGTTGTGACAGATCATAGAAATATACAGCTGCAAGGGAACTCGAGAGATCATCAAGTCCAGCCCTTGGCTGAGGCAGGACCAAGTAAGCCTAGACCAGCTCTGACAGGTGTTTGTCCAACTTATTCTTAAACACCTCCAATGACGGGGCTTCCACAGCCTCCCTTGGAAGCCTGTTCCTGTGCTTAACTAACTTTATAGATAGAAAGTGTTTTGTAATATCTTCATCTCCCTTGCTGCCATTTTGAGCCCATTACCTACCTTCAGTGGATATGGAGAACAGTTATCACTGTCCTCTCTATAACAGCCTTTAACATATTTGAAGACTTATCAGGTCCCCACTCAGATTTCTCTTCTCAAGATTAAACATAGCCAGTTTTTTCACCTTTCCTCATAGGTCAGGTTTTCTAAACCTTTTGTAATTTTTGTTGCTTTCCTTTCAACTCTCTCCAATTTGTCCACATCTTTCCTAAAGTGTGGTGCCCATAACTGCACATAGTACTCTACCCGGTGCAGAATAGAGTGGGACAGTTACCTCCTGTGACTTTCATACGACCCTCCTGTTAATAAACCCCACAATTATATTAGCTTTTTCGTAACTGTATCACATTGTTGACTCATATTCAATTTGTAATCCACGATAAACCTAAAATCCTTTTCAGCAGTACTACCTCCTAACCAGTTATTCCCCATTTTGTAATTGTGAATCTGATTTTTCCTTCCTAAGCAAAGAACTTTGCACTTGTCTTTATAGAATTTCATCCTGTTGAATTCAGACCAATTCTCCAATTTGTCATGGTCATTTTCTATTCTAATCCTGTTGTCCAAAGTGTTTGCAACCCCTCCCAGCTGGGTGTCATCTGCACATTTTATAAGCATGCTTTGCTTCCCCCCCGGGACCCCACTAGGTACCCCCTCCCAGTTCGACAGTGAACCATTGATAACTGCTCTTTGAGTACGGTGTACCAACGAGTTGTGCACCCACCTAATAGTAATTTCATCTAGACCACATTTCCCTAGTTTGCTTATGAGAATGTCATGTGGGACTGTGTCAAAAGCCTGACTGAAATCAAGATCTATTCCATCTACTGCTTCCCCCCCATCCAGGTTTACTAGGCCAGTAACCCTGTCAAAGAAGGAAATTAGGTTGGTTTGGCATGATTTGTTCTTTGCAAATCCATGCTAGCTATTCCTTATAACCCCATAATACTCTAGGTACTTAAAAATTGGTTGTTTAATATTTTTTCCAGAATCTTTCCAGATATTGAAATTAGGCTGACTGGTCTATACTTCCCTACGTTATTTTTGTTCCCTTTTTTAAAGATAGGTTCTATGTTTGCCCTTCTCCAGTCCTCTGGGATCTCACTCGTCCTCTATGAGTTCTTGAAGATAATTGCTAAAGGTTCCAAGATTGCTTCCACTGGTTCCTTAAGTACCCTAGGATGAATTTAATCAGGCCTTACCAATTTGAATACATCTAACTTAGGAAAAGAAAAGTTTAAAGCATATTTAACTATTTTGGCTTGTGTTCCTTCCCTCTTGTTAATATTAGTTGTGTTGAGTCACTATTAACTTTTTAGTGAAGACTGAAGCAAAATAGGCATTAAACACCTCAGCCTTCTTGATGTCATGAGTTTTTAGCTCTCCTTCCCCACTAAGTAGAGAACCTAAGCTTTCCTTCATCTTTCTCTTGCTTCTAATGTATTTCAGGAACCTCTTTTTATTGCCTTTTATGTCCCTTGCTAGGTGTAACTCATTTTGTGCCATAGGGAATGTCTATACTACAAAATTATGTCAACCTAACGTACGTCAGCATACAGCCGCCGCAGTAATTCCATCACTTGTGCATGTCTACACTATGCTCCTTCTGTCAGCAGTGCGTGCCCGCACCAGGAGCACTTGCACCGATTGAACTGCCAGTGTGGGGCATTGTGGGATGGCGTCTGATGGTTGGGATGATTTAGTTGAGGTTGTTCCTGCTTTGAGCTAGATGACCTCCTGAGGTCCCTTCCAACCCTGATATTCTGTGATTCTGTGATTCTATGAAAGCCAGCAACAGCCAATGTAAGCCGTGCAGTGTCTACACTGACACTGTGTCAACCAACTACATCGACATTGGCTCTGTGCCTCTCATGGAAGTGGAGTTATGAAGTCGGAGCAGCAGACAAGTTACATCGGCGGGAGTGAAATTTTAGCGTAGACACGTAGAGTTAGGTTGATGTAAGCTGCCTTGTGTTGACCTAACTCTGTAGTGTAGTCCAGGGCTTAGCCTTTCTGATTTTGTCCCTATGCTTGTGCTATTCATTTGTACTCCTTCTTAGCAATTAGTCCATTTTACCAAAGAGCTCCCAATGAAGCCATATTGGCCTCTTAGTATTCTTCCTATCGTTCCTTCGAATCAGGATCATTTGCAATTATGTGTTTAATATTGTCCCCTTGGCAACCTGCCAGCTCTCTCTCTCTCTCTCTCTCATTTTTTTAAGTTCATTGTCCTTATTCTGCTGTACTCATCTTCCTTTCCTCAGAATCATCACTTTTGCCAAAATTGCCCCACCTTCAGATTCGCTACCAATTCCTTCCTGTTGGTCAGAATCACGTATAAAATGACTCCTGATGAGAATTGGGGCTTGTTTCCTGTTTGTGTCTCATTTCTCAGATTTCCTTAATGTGTTTGTTACAATATTTTGATGATGTTTTGATTTTTTTCTCCCCCTTCTCTTTCTTTATCCCAGGTTGGGGACTTTCTCTGGCTCGCTGATTGCACCCAAAGGTGCAGCTGTGACGCCTCTTCTACTTTCCGGTGTGTCCCCGCCAGCTGTAACCCCGGCCAGCAGTGTGCTGTGAAGGACGGGAAGTTGGGCTGCCAGAGCCAGCTGAGCACCTGCACGGTGACAGGCGACCCTCACTACTTCACCTTCGATGGGGCTGTGGCCCATTTCCAGGGCACGTGCGCCTACGAGATCTCACACACCTGCAACTCCTCCCTCGACTTCTCCTTCCGGGTGGTGGCTGCAAACAGGAATTTCCGGAATCCCCGGGTCTCCTTCATTTACCGAGTGGAACTTTGGCTCAGAACTGGCCATTTTAATTCCCACATCGTTCTGGAGCGAGGCAAAGACGTTCTGGTGAGTTGAGCACTTTGACCCATTATCAAAAAAGGGCAGCGAAGAAACAGACACAACTGGAAGGAGAATCTAATACGGGCAAGGTGACTAGGTGAATTCCATAGCTAACCAGAGGGGAGATTGCTATTAACCTCAATAGTGACTTTCCTGTAAGCTCCTACTGCTTCTGAGCTCTGAGCTGGAGTTGTGCTTTTGTGATCCCTGCTCCATGTAAACTTGCTGAGACTCCTCTCCTGTGAGTCCTGCTCAGCTGGGCATGATAGCTGCACTCACCTCCTGCTCTGAGTGTAGTGAGGTATCGTGTAAATGAACTGCAGAGCCGCTCCCTGTATAACATCTCTGTGAATCACAGGATGCGGTTACATGGCTGGTATCTTGGTGCCATGCTGCTGTGGAAGGAGATTCCCTTTGTAATCCCTTGTGAACAGAGGTATTACCCAGTCAGGATAGTACTCCTTAGTCGCAGGCAACTGTTTGTTACAGGTTGATAGTGTGAAGACTCCTTTACCAGCTCAGCTGGGACCTGTGGCCAACATCACAAGGGTGAAGAATATGGTGACTCTAAAAGCAAAGGCCAACGTGGAGATTCAGTTTAATGGCCGCCATGCTTTGTTTGTCCGTGTGGGCCCGGAGTATCGGGAGCAGCTGTGCGGGATGTGTGGGAACTTCAATGGGGATCGCAGGGATGATAAAGTCATGCCCAGTGGGGAGAAAGCCCAGGATGACGCAGAGTTTGGGAATACCTGGACCTCTGACATCAGCCCCTCAAGGTGTGTTTGTTATCTATTGATCTTCCCTTCTTTGTCTGTGAATGCCTGTTTCCATGACCACATCTGTCCTTCTCCCTACACTCTGTTGCTCTAGGAGTTTGTCTACACTGCAAAAGAAAACCCATGGCAGTGAGCCTCAGAATCCAGAGGGGAGGGTTTCAGAGCCCAGACGCCAGCGCAAGCAGGAAAAATGTCTACACTGCTATTCTTAGCCCCACAGTGCAAGCCCCATGGGCTTGGGCTAGTTGACCTGGGCTCTGACTGTGGGGTTTTTTTGTTTGTTTGTTTTTTTGCCATGTTAGACATACCCTAAAATATCTTCTCTTTCTCTGGAAGAAAGCTAGTGTTGTGCCTATATTTAAAAAGAATAAACAGAATAGCCCAGGTTATTGTAGGCCTGTCACCTTGACATTGATTCTGGACATAATAAGGGAATGGCTAGAACATGACTAAAATAAATTTTTAAAGGAGGGTAATATAAGTAATGGGAATCAACACTGTTTTATGGAAAATAGATCTGTCAAACCAGATTAGCATTGGCTTGCTAAACCCAGGGTTGTGAGTTTAATCCTTGAGGGGGCCACTTAGGGATCTGGGGCAAAATCAGTATTTGGTCCTGCCTGAAGGCAGAGGGCTGGACTCAATGACCTTTCAAGGTCCCTTCCAGTTCTAGGAGATAGGATAGCTCCATTAATTTATTTTTTATGTTTTAATTTAAACCAACATGATATATTATTTTGATGAGAATACAACTTTGGTTGATAAAGATAATAGCATTGATTTAATTTACTTAGGCTTCTGTAAGGCATTTGACTTAGTACCACACAAGCTTTAGAATAAAAACCGAGACTGATACAAAATGACTCTGGCACACATTAATGGGTTAAAAAGGGTCCAAGTGACAGGTCTCACAATGTAACTGTAAACGTGGAATTGTCTGTGTTTCCAGTGGGGGGAGTGGTAAATAATGAAGAGAGCAGGTCAATGATACGGAATCGGGGCTCAATTTGTTCCAGGGCTGAGCCGCAGCACCTCTAGGCTCGGCAGTTCATAGCCCCAGCAGCACCTCTGGGCTTCCTGCACCAGTTAGGAATGTAAAACATTTCTTGAGCCCCGGCACCTAACTGCTCGAGCCTCAGCATCTCTTTCATTACAAATTAAGCACTGTACAGAATGATCTGGATCACTTGGTAAATTGGATGCAAGCCAAGAGGATGCAGTTTAATGTGGCCAAATGTAAAATTATGCACCTAGGAACAATGAATGTCAGCCATACTTACAGGGGGAGGGACTCTGCCCTGGGAAGCAGTGACTCTAAGGGGATGTCTTCACTAGCCGTAGCTCTGTAGTCGCAGCTCCGGCGCTGGGAGAGAGCTCTCCCAGTAAAGCACGGATTTGATAGCAGCCTTCAACTACCCGAAAGGGGGTTCCAAAGTGGATGGATCTAGACTGTTCTCAGTGGTACCAGATGACAGAACAAGGAGCAATGGTCTCAAGTGGGGGAGGTTTAGGTTGGATACTAGGAAAAACTATTTCACTAGGAGGATGGTGAAGCACTGGAATGGGTTACCTAGGGAGGTGCTGGAATCTCCTTCCTTAGAGGTTTTTAAGGCCCGGCTTGACAAAGCCCTGGCTGGGATGATTTAGTTGGGGTTGGTCCTGCTTTGAGCAGGGGGTTGGACTAGATGGCCTCCTGAGATCTCTTCCAACCCTAATCTCCTATGATTCTATGAGAGTGGGGAAGGAAGAATTTCTGTAATAAGCCTTGAGCCATGTCAGAAATTGGTCTGTACATAGACAGATGTTCTGACTCTATAAAAAGATGCCTCTGGTAAAAGAAATAAGCCTGTAACTGGTATTTGCATTACACTTTCAGGTGTAAAAATGACACTGGCAACACAGAGGCATGTACAAAATTGACTGAGTTCCAGCAGCTGTGTGGGATCCTAACGAACCGCTCCGGGCCTTTTTCTGAGTGTCACTGGCACGAGAGCCCAGCCCCTTACTATGAATCCTGTGTCTACGATCTCTGCCAGTATGGCCTGGGCAATCACATGCTGTGTGCAGCTGTCGAATCCTACGATGAGATATGTGCCTTTCACGGTGTGAAAGTAGCAAAGTGGAGGCCAGGGCTGCGCTGTGGTAAGCAGCAGGGGGTCTTTTGTTTTCCTCTCAATTCATAGAGCCCTCAAGGTGGATTGAGAAGTTACGCCATTGAAGAAATCATCAAAGAAGCTCCTCTTGGATACTCAATAGTGAAAAGAATCTTAGTGGTTGCGGGAAATTTGTAACTTGTTTGTAAAACACTCTCAGCACCTGTATGTACAGGTGACTCTTCATCCCTTTTCTTCCCTAGGTGTCACCTGCCCAGCCAACACCTATTTTGACTTCTGTGGCCCTCCCTGCCCTGCCTCTTGCATCAGCCTTAATTCATCCATCCAATGCACCAAGCCCTGCGTGGCGGGATGCTTCTGTAGGGAAGGGTATGTTCTGGACGCTGGACGTTGTGTGCCTGTGAGCCGGTGCGGCTGCACGTTGAATGGTCAGTATCACCAGCTGGGAGAGGAGGTGATCCTGACAGACACCTGCAGCAGGAAATGCAGCTGCCGGCAGCCTGCCCAGCCCATGCAGTGCCAGGATCATGCCTGTGGGGCTCTGGAGATATGTAAAGTTGTGGATGGCGTCCGAGGCTGCTACCCTGTAAAATTTGGTGCCTTATGGGTGTTTGGCCACCCCCACTATCACATTTTCGATGGACTTGCTTTTGACTCTAAAGGTACCTGCAAATACACCCTGAGCAAGTACTGTGGCCCCCCTGGGAATCTCCCTGACTTCACTGTCAAAGTGGAAAATGAGCACAGGGGCTCCATCACGGCGTCCTGGACATGCCTGGTGGAGCTGGATGTCTACAGGGAGCATATTGCTGTTGCGGTGGGACAGCACGGCCAAGTGCAGGTGAGAGCTTGAATTTAATTTTTTTCCAACTTCTCTTGCTGTTGTCCCCTTACTAACATTCAGTGGGGGTGTTTTGGTTGGCTAGCTCCCAGGACTAAAAGAATAGGGAGAGGCCAATGCTCCAGGTCAACCTGATTGACAGGGCGGGCAAGCTAGTCAGGGAGTAAGGAGGCCAGGACGGGGACAGGGATTTGAAGGCAGGTCCTCTGCCTAAGTTTCACCTCATCAGCTGGACACTCTTCCCCAAGTCAGTGTATCCCCCCAGTACTTTCCCCTGCCCCTCTACCAGCCCTGAAGCAATCAGCTGACATTAGGAACCAACGGGTGGATTTTCAGAGGGACGGAGCACTTGCAGCTGCTGTCAGCTTCCATGGGAGCTGGAATCCCTGAAAATCAAGCCACAGAACAGAGAAGCCCTGAACGTTCTCCCCTGTACAAAGCAAGTGAATTGCAAAGGGGTTGCTCATGTCTCTCCAGAAGCCTAAAATCAAACCACTGCAATGAGTGGTGCACCCTGGCATGTGGTACCAATGTGCAGGGACTGGTATTCAGGGTGGGCAGAGACCCTGTTTTTAAAAGGTGTGAGGGGATGGAAGGAGACTGCAGAAGCAAAGAAGTGAGGGGCTGGTAGACCACCGTATGAATAGGCAGAGAGTTGTACGTACATCACACTGGCATACTCCAACACATTTTGAAGCAAAGGATGATCTAGCATCAGTTTTAATGGGCTAAGGAAGGAGATTATTATTTGCAAACATGATGCCGATTCTTCAGGACCTTTCCTGGTCATGCTGAATTCTTCCCCTTAGGTGAATGGATCCCTGGTCAATCTGCCCCTTGTCCTAGCATCAGGTAAACTCTATGCCTATTACAGCGGCTCATCTGTCATCATCCAGACAGAATTTGGCCTCTCTGTATCTTATGACTGGTCCCACTATGTGACAATTACTATACCTGAGATTTACTCTGGGCTGGTCTGCGGGCTCGGAGGAGACTTCAATGGGAACCAAAGTGATGATTTCAGGATGCCCGATGGATCTGTAGCTCCGGACCTTGTCTCTTTTGTGAATAGCTGGAAGGATGTCGATTCCCCTTTCCATTGCACAGCTGTTGGTCCACAAACTGAATGCAACAAAGGAGCTAAAAACAAGTACAGAATTCAGAGCTACTGTGGGATCATAACAGACATGGAAGGACCTTTCAAACATTGTAGCAACCTTACTAATGCTCAGATGTTGATGGAGAGCTGTGTGCATGATCTCTGTGCCACCAAAGGCAGCCACAAAACACTCTGCGATACGCTTCGGAGTTATGCTGTGCATTGCCAAAGTCAGGGCATCACCATACAACCATGGAGACAACTGGCTGGGTGTGGTAAGCCACTGATTTCAGGAGAGCTTTCATGAATGGTAACCCACAAATTCCTCACATTTTTTTAAATCACTCAACCACTGGGCATGGGAACATTGAGTAGATTCTCCATTGATTTGCACCTTCTGCAGCCTTTGTGCACGTTGGGTAGTCAACACTCCTTTTGTGATGGGATAACATTTTAAAGCCATTTAACTCTCAAATCATATGGGTTTAAATGACCATACAAGATGAACAGCACCAGAGAATAAGAACTTCTCTGTCTTCTTTTTTTTTTTACCTTCTGTGAATAATGATAGCACTTAGACTATAGTGGACCATTAAAATCTTCTTTTCTGGTTAGCTGCAATAGAGTATATTGACATTCCAGATGTAGAGCAGAGTTTGGTTTCCTCAGTTCTAATTATGGTGTCCCAAGCACCCAGAAAGCAATGAGATAGATATTCACTGTGCATTGACTATATAGAGAAATGCAGCAGATATTGTTCTCCCAGGATGGTATGTACACAGCCTCAGACATTAGAAATAATTTTTATTGAATGAGACAGTTTTAGCGAGGACACTGCTTTAATCCCCTACTCTTTTTGAGAAATGCCAAGGGATTTTTAAGTGTCTCCTGGACAGCTACCAGATTTAGACAGAAGGGGTTTTATTTTCAACAAGTTAAATAGAATAGCATTCTCTATAAATTCTCAGGGATTTTCTGCCAATGTGATGGTGTTGGCCTTTCTGTGAAAGTTATGGTCCAGCCAACAGTGCTAGCCACAGAGGTGTAATAACACACTTGTATCACTTAGTAAGTATATTAATTATAAAAAAACCCGATATTGTAATAGAATACAAAATCTGAATATCAATTAAGAAATACACATTACAAAGGAATATTCATTTATGGCTCTTTCCTACTTCATTTTTATTTCTTTTATTATATTTCCTGCCTGGGAGGATCCCCTGGAGCGTTCCTTCTGTATTTCTAACCGCAGTTCTTCATGTCCCTTTCAGAGCTAACCTGCCCCGCCAACAGCCACTATGAGCTCTGTGGACCTTCCTGCCCGGCCTCTTGTGCCCACCCAGCTGTGCCCTCCCGCTGCCGGACTGCGTGTGAAGAAGGGTGCCAGTGTGACCCTGGCTTTGTGCTGAGTGGCACCGACTGTGTGCCTCGGGAGCAGTGCGGCTGCACCCACAATGGCAGATACCACCTGGCAGGGGAAAGCTTCTGGGAAGGAGAAAATTGCCAGAGACTGTGCAGATGTGACGGCTCCTCCCACGTTGTCCAGTGCTCCCGCTCTGCCTGTGCCCCTGGGGAATTCTGTGGCACTCGAAAGGGGGTTTATGGATGCCACAAGCGAACCAACGGCATCTGCTGGGCTTCTGGGCTGCCCCATTACACTACCTTTGATGGGAAGCTATACGATTTCCAGGGCACCTGCAGATATGTCTTTGCTGAACTGTGTGGGGCATCCCAGTCCTTACCCTTCTTCAGAGTGGAAGTGAAGAATGAAAACCTGCCCCATGTTCCTATGGCTGTGACCTCGGAGGTGTTTGTCCTTGTGAACAGGACTGAGATCCATCTGCAGAGAGGGCAGCACGGGACAGTCAAGGTAATTC
>NW_020664812.1:778221-798764 GCF_002925995.2 Terrapene triunguis | reverse complement strand
AGTCCATTCAGACATACGCAGCCGCCTGCCAGAGAGCGAATGTCTCCATCTCACCTTGGAGGAGCAAGTCCTTCTGTGGTAAGTGACCACAGTTTCCATGTAACTAAACACATGTATTTTTGCAAGTTCAGACAGACAAATCAAACTCAAACACAACATCCTAATATAAACCACACACAAAGAACGACATTCAAACAACATTCAGGTTGCAAAGCCAAGCGGTGCAGGGTTGGGAAATGCCAGTACTAAGGTTGCCCATGGAACCGGCATTCAGCCTCTTGTGCATAATGCTGCAGACTGTATCTGAAGAGGAAGTTCTCGATCCCACCCTTATACAATAAATACTGTATGTACGTTTCATTGTATTCAGGCTCATTTGCCAATCATCCCCCCTCAGACACAGTAGTAGGGAGGGCTTGTCTCTTATATTTCTTCTTCCTCTGGACTTGCGCCAGGAGCTTCTAGTAGAGTCATGTACACGGAACGACAGGATCAATTTCCTGTGACTACAGAGCACGGACTCACCTTCCTGGGCAATTTCGGTTCTTCCATCTTGCAGTTCTGGGTTTCTTTGTCGATTGGGTGGGGGCTGCTCTCCCCTTTAGACTGCACAGAGAAGCCTTCTAACTTCTGAAACCCTCTTTTAAAGTGGGAATTTCGAAGGAACTAAGGGAGTTGGGGTTCAAATGCCACTGGAATTGAACTTTTTGAAACCCACTTGAAAATCACTGTTTTAAAAGTAAGGAGCCTGTAGCCAAGTGAAAAGCAATGGGTTTGCTACTGTGAAATCTCTGTTTGCATTTTCAATCCTGAGTAGGGTGACCAGATGTCCTGATTTTATAGGGACAGTCCCGATTTTTGGGTCTTTTTCTTATATGGGCTCCTATTACCTCCCACCACTGTCCCGATTTTTCACATTTGCTGTCTGGTCACCCTAATCCTGAGTTTTGTTTGGATAATTCCAGCGATGTGCCGATAGTGAACCAGGAACTTCCAATTCCCTCTTTTATAGCCCTTTCGTGCCCCCCGCACAGTCACTATGAGCTCTGTGAGACTCACTGCCAGGACATGTGTGCTGGATCCTGGCTTCAGAAGTACTGCGGGCACACATGCTCTGAAGGGTGTTTCTGTAATGATGGGTATCTGTGGAGCGGGGATGAGTGTGTCTTGCCGGAGCACTGCGGCTGTGAGCACGACGGACGCTACTATGGGGTGAGTTGATAGTTCACACTCTGACTAGACCACACGGGGGAATTTGGGTGCATTTGAACATATGGCAGAAAATCTATTTTCTTTTTTTCCCGAGAGTAGAGAACCTGCTTTTCCACTAGCCCACACAGTCCATGGGGAGTATCTGAGATACAGCTCATCGGGAAATGTTCTGTTTTCCAATGAAAAGTTTCAGTGAAACATTAACGTTTTCAGCATCAACATTTTTCTTCAACAGTTTTGATGTTTTCAGCTGAAAGTCAAATTCTGGCTAATTATTGAAAAGTTTTGATGTAAAACCAAATAGGTTCAATTGTTGGCCCAAATCATTTGTTTTTCAGTTGCTGGAAACCAGATTATGTTCACTGTTGTTTTTTTCTCATCAAAACCTGAAATTTTTTGTCAAAATTGGACATTCCCCCGAAATTTTTGTTGTTATGAAAAAGTCCTTTTACGTTAAAAAAAATGTTTCAAATGGAAACTTCCATCCAGTTCTAATCTTAGTCCATGTCACTTTGAACACTTTCTTTTCTCTCTGTGTTTGGTCAGCTCCTCTTGCTTTCTAGGAAAGCAGAGAGATACCTATCAAAGAGCTTTGGTACATTTTGGTCTATCTTGGTTCTGAGATTTCCTCTGGGGTTTGGTTAAGAGGTTGTGTCGGTGATGATGCTGATGATGAGGATAATTTATTTCTTCTCTCTCTCTCCATCCCAGATTGGAGACCACGTCTGGTTCTCTGGTTGTACCCAGAGATGTAGCTGTGACTCCCGAGACCATTTCCGTTGCTTCCGAGCGAAATGCTACCCAGGCCAGCAGTGTGCTGTGAAGAACAGCAAGCTGGGATGCCAGAGTCTCTTGACGACGTGTGTTGTAACAGGGGATCCTCACTACTTTACATTTGATGGGGCTGTGGCACATTTCCAAGGCATATGTGACTATGAGATCTCCCACACCTGCAACTCCTCCTTGGACTTGTCTTTCCGCGTGGTGACAGCAAACAGGCATTTCCGGAATCCCCGGGTGTCTTTCGTTTACCGAGTGGAAATTTGGCTCAGCACTGGCAATTTTAATGCTCATATTGTCCTAGAGAGAGGCAAAGCTGTCCATGTGAGTTGACCTGTATAATAATAATAATTAATAATAATAAATATTGTGTCTAGTGGTTTCACCATGGGTGTTTTAGAGGCAGAAGGATTCTTCTGTGTCTCAAATACAGAGAGAGACTTTTCTCCTAGATTTCTGTTTCCAGTTGTTTCCGGAGTCAGGCAATAACTGTTTCTTGTTGTGTGGGATTTTACTTCTGGTCCCATCAATATTTTCAAGAGTGTAGTGATTGGCGGTGGATCAATGTTTGGGTATTTCACCCAAGGCATCAGAAGGAGCCTCATTATCCAAGGGGAAGTGCTCAGCTAAGGTCAGGCCTTGTGAGGTGTCACATTCAGTATCCCAAAATGGAGGAAGTCTAAATGATTGGTGACTTCAAAATCTTGATCATCCTTGTGACGAGTTACCGCCCCCCCCCTCCGGGGTGCCACCTGATATACTGGGGTACCACTGAGCTCGCCTGTTTTGCCAGCCTGGGCTTCCTTACACTGTCCTGCTGAACCAGGCCCTCAAGCCTCCTCCAGCCCACACACAGGTAGGGACACACCCAGCTGCAGAAAGGCACAGACACTGAAACCAGCTCTGCCATATCGCCTTGCGCTGCAGAGAGAACTGTGTGGTGTAAGCTCATGACATTTGTTCCCTCCCGCAATGTGGAGGAAGATCTGCACAGCTTCCCCCCCCCCGCCACACACACACCCTAGTCATGAATTCCACAAACTGGTTTTAGAGAAAACAAAAACAAGTTTATTAACTACAAAATATAGATTTTAAGTGATTCTAAGGGATAGCAAACAGATCAAAGCAGATCACCAAGCAAATAAAACAAACACAATATAAGCTTAAGATCCTTAAAAAACTGGTTACAAGTTGTAGTTTCTCACCCTAGATGTTGTTGTTTTAGACAGATTGCAGAGGCTCTTGCAAGCAAGAGCAGCTTGCTTGCAGCTTAAAACTCCGGGTATTTCTTTCACAGGCCAGACACCTTCCCAGCCACAGCTCAATCCTTCCCCCCGTCTTTGTTTCTTAGATGTTCACAGCAGTCACCCTGGGCAGGGATTCAGTGAAGAACGAACGCTGATGATCTCACTCCCCTGCCTTAAATGGGATGTACATATGGTGGGAATCCTTTGTCTTTCAGTGTGATTCCCACCCCCCTCAGTGGAAATATCCTGGAGTCCGGTACCTGGTGACATGACCCTGCAGTGTCAAAGCAGCTATGAGTCAAAGGCTGTTTGTAACATCTCAGGAAAGTGAGAGATTAGCATCTTCAAAGACCTATTGTTCTATTGACTTGTTTCCAGCTAACCAGATTGCATTTTGTCTGGTGGGCGTTCCCCCCGTGCAAACATTTTTGTAGAACAGATATATATATATGGAGATATACCTAACTCATAGAACTGGAAGGGACCCTGAAAGGTCATTGAGTCCAGCCCCCTGCCTTCACTAGCAGGACCAAGTACTGATTTTGCCCCAGATCCCTAAGTGGCCCCCTCAAGGATTGAACTCACAACCCTGGGTTTAGCAGACCAATGCTCAAACCACTGAGCTATCCCTCCCCCATATAGTCCATCTTCCTAACTTTAGATACAAAAATGATACATGCATACAAGTAGGCTAATCATATTCAGTAACTCAGAACCTTTCCAATGATATCTCACAAGACCCATCTTGCATAAAATACATCTTAGATCTGCTATAATCATATTATAACAATATTTCTATGAAGAATATGGGGCGTAGTGTCACAATCATCTCTGGTTATAAAAAGGAACAAAGGGCCGGATCCTGTCCTCAGTAACCCTGTTACAGTCAATGCAGTGACACTGATGTAAAATCAGTCCACCTGAGGTCAGAGCGAGGCCCAGGGAACGTGCGGTAGGGGCTGGTGTAATGATCCTTCACGACTGTAACATCCCCCTGCACTGGGGTGAGTCTCTTGAGACCGTCTGCACTGACTGATGGGCCATTTTGTGGCACAAATACAGTGCCGCCCAGGATCCAGTTACTCTGTATTTCCTAGCGGTGTCATTGTTACGGGGCTGTGAATGGGTTTGGAGTTCAGGGCCAGCACAGAGATCTGTCAAACACAATTTCATACACTATCGCCACGTGTTGGACGAAGATTCACAAACCCCTCAGTGCTTAGCTGATGCAGCAGCAGGTACCGGCTTCGAGAAGCAAAGTGCCTGACTGGGTAGGAAACGAATTTTGCCTTTATGTCTCAGGTTAATGGGCTACGGACTCGCTTACCAGCACATCTGGGCACTGTTGCCAAAGTCCTGAGACTGAAGAACCAGCTAACAGTGAGAGCAAAGGGCAGCCTGGAGATCCAGTTTAATGGTGCCAGTAGCTTGTTTGTCCGTGTGGGCCAGGAGTATCGGAAGCAGCTATGTGGGATGTGTGGGAATTTCAATGGCAATCCCATGGATGATAAGGTCCTGCCCAGCGGAGAGAGAGCCGGGAACAACACACAGTTCGGGAACGCCTGGATTTCTGACACCAGCCCTCCCGGGTATGTTTGTTTATCCCCTAGCCACTTTTTCTACAGAAAGGGAAAATACCAGCATCCTGGCAGAGACCTGAAGGGTTCCTGGAGGGGTTGGAAAATCTAAGAATAGCTCAGCAAGCTGAGATTTGGTATTCGGGGCTAGGAGCTGGGGCTGGGGCTGGACCAGAGCTGGGGGCAGAGCGGGGCTGGGTGGTGCTCCCTCCCTTCCCCCCATGAGAGCTGGACTGGGTCCTGCTGCACCCCCCTGAACATTCCTCCGTGCCCCCCTAGGGGGTGTGACCCACAGTTTGGGGACCACTGGTCTAACTAGACAAGACAGACACAGGGCAGAGGAAAGAGGTCGAACACACAAGCAGAGGAGAAAATGTGATGTTAGCGAACAGCCTGTTAGTTTCATGATATTCTTGGGGGTATGGAGGTGGGTTTAGTTAGGCGGGGGTTAGCTAAAAATGAAAGGAAGAGAGTGAGAGGGACAGGGCAGGGGAGGAGAAGTAGGAGGGGCAGGTGTGGAGTGAAGCTGAGGTGAAGAGACCTTGAGGGCGCGGGAGGGTTGGACCAAACAGCCCATCAGCATAGAGCACAAAATGTGGAGGCAAAGCTCTAGACAGTTCTGAGTGTCCACATGACCAGATGTCCCTGCTTTGGATGCTTCTGGTGCTGCTTCTCCTACTGGCTGGAGTCTCCGGCCTACAAGTGGCCTGTTCCCTCGGGCTTCTGGGAACACAGTTTCCATATTTCCCTCCTGTTGTTTGTAGAGCACAAGGAGAGTGTGGGCCCCATTGCACTGGATCATGACCCAAAACCCAGGCACCAGAATATTTCAAAGGCTTGTGTGGTGGCTCTGGCCCATTGGAGCTGCCTGAGCTCAGCTCCATGCTCTGTGCACTACAGCCTAGGGGTCACAGCTCTGGTAAGGTTTGCCAGGCTGCCCTGAGGAGGGGCTGGCTGGCTCACATTTGTCGGAGTCGTGCCCCGACCTGGTTTGTGGGGGCACTGCACCACTCTTTGAGACATGACATGACAGAGGGGCGGCTGGGCCAAACCGGAGTGGTGGCGCAACCCCAGAAGTCACAAAGCCCGGAGTAGAGAGTCCAGCTCAGACAGCCCCATTGGACTGGAGGAGTTGGTGCTGCAGTGTCAGTGTGGGGGGAGGGGCTATGCAACCCCCACAGGGCCTCCCCCTACATCCCTGGGGGGGAAGAACCCCGCTGCCCCTCCACAGCCTGTTTACTGGGTTGTGATAGGCCATCAACATTTACACATGAGTCTGGAGCCCAAAAAGGTTGAGAACCACAGCTGTGGAGTTCATGAGCTGGCTGCTTGTAAGAACAGCCACACTGGGTCAGACCAATGGTCCATGTAGCCCAGCATCCTATTTTCCAACAGTTCAATGCCAGATGCTTCTGAGGGAATGAGCAGAAGAGGCAACCATTGAGTGATCCATCCCCTGTCGTCCACTCCCAGTATCTGGCACTCAGAGGCTTAGCCATCTTGGCTAATAGCCATTGATGGACCTATCCTCCAATGAAAGTGGAAGAAGGTTCCTTTGGTTCCATGTCAATGGGCAGAACGCCCAGGAATTCAGTGGTGCAGGGTCAGGCCCTTGGTTATGTTAGGTTCCCTTTGCTTCAAGAGGCAGAGGATTAGAGTTCAGACTTCCCAGGGTCCCCTGCAGCATCTGGCAAAATCTGAGGCGCTCGCTCTGCAGGTGAATTTCACACTGGACTCTACTATTCACAATGTCAGTTTCTGATGAACAGCGAAAATCAAATGAATGAAGTACTCACTAAAAATGTGAATGTGGAATGCATCAACCTTCTATATCAGGGACTGGCCTGTGCGCCCGGGTGCATCCTGACTCTTTAGCGAGATGAGAGGAAAAGCCTAGTAACCATTATTCACATGACTCTTCCAGGTGTACGAATGACACCGGCAACCTTGTGCCTTGTCCAAAATTACACGTGTTCCAGCAGCTGTGTGGGATCCTAACGAACCGCTCGGGACCTTTCTCTGAATGTCACTGGCACGAGAGCCCAGCCCCTTACTTCGAGTCCTGTGTCTATGACCTTTGTCAGTATGGCCTGGGCAATCGCATGCTGTGCACAGCTATCGAATCTTACGATGAGATGTGCACTATTGTCGGTGTGAAAATGGCAAACTGGAGACGGCGGATGGGATGCAGTAAGCGATAAGGGTCTTGGCTTTTATTTAAAATGGCTATTCCCGGTCTCTGATATCCCAGCTCTACAATGACCTATTTACTGTATGAAATTGATAGTGTTCTCTAAAGTCAGGGCCCTGACACACCCGCAGTGCAAAACACAAGCAGCATTTCCACAATGTGCATGTGCAACACAATTGTCACAGCTTCCCCCATTCCAACGTAAAGAGCAGGGAAGGAACAATGCCAGACTACGTCAGTCATTCCCACAGGCGGATACACTTTCTTGTCTGATACCAAATCCAAAGGTTTACTTCTCATGGGACTAGGAAGTGGGTGCAGAAGCTGGGATCAGAACTGTCCCTTTTCCACTCTAGGTAGTCCATCCATGCCACTTCTCTCTGTTTTCTTGCCTGATAGTCATACAAATATATATGAAGAGTAATACTCCCCAGAGGGCAGATTCTGTTTGTAGTGAATTCACAAGTGCGGACGGTTTCTCTTGCTCTGGTTTTAGCCGTGGCTGGGAATCAAGTGAAGATGAACAACACTTTCAGATGAAAAATGGGGAAAAGATAGTTAGGGCTTGTGCATCAGCCCGGGGCTCTTTCTGAAGTGCTGGCAAGGAATTCATGCGCAGGTCTCTCTTGATTCTTCTAGGTTTCACTTGCCCAGCCAAGAATTATTTTGATTTCTGTGGCCCTGCCTGCCCTGCCACTTGTGCCAACCTTAGTGCACCCCTGCTCTGCAAAAAGCCCTGCATGGCGGGATGCTTCTGTAGGGAAGGGTATGTGCTGGACGCTGGACGCTGTGTGCCTGTGAGCCGGTGCGGCTGCACGTTGAATGGTCAGTATCACCAGCTGGGAGAGGAGGTGATCCTGACAGACACCTGCAGCAGGAAATGCAGCTGCCAGCAGCCTGCCCAGCCCATGCAGTGCCAGGATCATGCCTGTGGGGCTCTGGAGACATGCAGCGTTGTGAATGGCGTCCGAGGCTGTTACCCTGTGACGTTCGGCACTTGCTGGGTGTTCGGCCACTCCCACTACACCACATTTGATGGAGTCATATTTGATTATCAAGGAGCCTGCAAATACATCCTAAGCAAGTACTGTGGCCCCCCTGGGAACCTCCCAGACTTCGCTGTCAACGTGAAGAATGAGCACAAAGGATCCATCGCGGTGGCCTGGACGCGCCTGGTGGAGCTAGATGTCTATGGAGAGCATATCACTATAGTGGCGGGACAGTATGGTCAAGTGCAGGTAAGAGCATTTCACAGATTTGAAGAAATTGATCTCATCTGTGCTGAACAGAGTTAGGGGAGGAAATGTAGGTCCAGGAAAATCATGACTGGGAGAAGCCTTAAATATGCTCCTCTTCCATGTAAGTAGGTGTCAAGAACCTGCTACCAAGGTAAGCCAGTGGTTCAGTCTTGCTCTAAATTTTGTCAGGTTGTCTTCGGAACCTCATTTACTAATGACCTGGAGGAACAAACTGCCAAGCTGGCCATAGTTCTGGTTTTCAAAGGGGATGGAATATAGAGCAGGGCAGAAAAACAAATACCCAAAACGTACATAACGATTCTAGGATACAGACAATAAAAGTGATGTGAAATCGCTAGAAATGCGGGCTGCCTGTAGGCATGACAATGAATGCACCAGGGTTGGGGCGAGGGGATTAATGCACACACTTGTCTCGCTTTCTCCCTAGGTGAACGGATCCCTGGTCAATCTGCCCATGGTCCTTGCATCAGGCAAACTCTATGCCTATTTCAGCGGCTCGTCTGCTGTGCTCCAGACGGATTTTGGCCTCTCTGTATCTTACGACTGGTCCCACTCTGTGTCGGTTTCTGTTTCTGAGATCTACTTTGGGTCACTGTGTGGACTCGGTGGGGATTTCAATGGGAACCAGAGCGATGATTTCCGGACCCCAAACGGTTCTGTGGTTCCTGATGCCGTCACCTTTGGCAACAGCTGGAAGGATGCCGACTCCCCTTTTCACTGCACGGCTGTTGGGCTCCCAGCCCAATGTAATGAAGTGGAACTAGCCCAGTACAGATCTCAGCGCTACTGCGGGGTCATTGCAGACACTGCTGGGCCTTTTAAAGAGTGTAACCAGGCGGTTGCTGCTCAGATCCATTTGGAGAGCTGCGTGAGGGATGTATGTGTGACTCGGGGCAGCCGCGAGACCCTGTGTGAAGTGCTTCGCAGTTATGCCCAGCGGTGCCAAAGTCGTGGCATTGCCATTGAGCCATGGAGACAGCGGGCTGCGTGCGGTAAGCAGACGAGTCCTAATATATGGAGAGTGTTACCTCAGACTCCCCAGATCTTCTTTGTTTCCTTGGTCTGATTCACAGTCCACTGAAATCAAGGAAGTTTTTCCACTGATTTCAATCAGATTTGGCTCCGGCCCCATTGAATCACAGGAGCATGTTGGGCCAACGCCCATGAGCAGTGAGTATAAGAGGATTGGGGAGGCTAACCTCCAAAGGGAGGTGCACCACCTCTGGCATTTCTTGCCCCGTTTGGGGACGCTTAGACCCACCGCATTTGGAGTGCCGCTGCCAGAAGCTACCAAGAAGTTGGGGTCTACTGGCGCCCGGACTATGGCCTGACCCATGCTCCATCGCAAAACCCTGCCCCTGCTTGGCCTCTTCTCCCCTTTTCCCCACGCCCGCTCGACTTCTTCCCGCCCTCGCTGCACCTCTTCCCCCGAACCCCTCCCATCTGCCACTCATTCCTCTCCTCCCCCGCCCCATCTCTCACCCTTACGGCAGGAGGGGGCAGAAAGGAATGAGCAGCAGGTGGGGATGGGGAGGGTCTTGGGGGCGCAGAGGAGCAAGCAGCAGACAGGGGAGTCTCAGGGGAGGGGGCAAAGTGGAGCAGGTGAGGGGGCCTCGGGGGAAGGGGCGAAGCAGAGCGGGTGGGGAGGTCTCGGGGGAGGGCGCAAAGTGGAGTGAGTGGGGGGGCTTCGGGGGAGGGGCGAAGCGGAGCGGGTGGGAGATGCCTTGGGGGTCAGAGGGGGGGCGGGGACATGGTCCGGGCGCCGGTTGCCCCTCCCATTTCTATGGTTCTTCCAACACTCATAGCCAGCCTCCCCAAACGCAAGAGTCATGTGCTGCCTATGGCGACGCCGCTTCCTGTTTCTGCAACCGATCTCTTTGTAAGAGTGAAAGGGGGTTAGTGTTATGAAGCTGCTTTGGTGCCAGTGAGAATTTAAAGCTGAAATGAAACAAACTAGATTTGCCAATTGGATAAGTGTTGTAATAAGAATTGGAATTGGAAATGAATTAGGGTAACCCCTTTTTATTGAGTCCAGAGAGCATTAGTCTACTAGCATTTACCCTCGGTTCCTTTCTTACCAGCTTGTACCTTGAACAGTATTTCTCAGGTCACGATGCTCAGGTTATTCTTAACCAATCAACAAGTGACTGATTCACCCAGAACCACTTCAGTATAAAGTCAGCAGTTCACCAATCAAGGGTAGACACAACCAATGTTCTGAATCCACCACTTCAGCCTTACAAGCAATTGTCATAGACGAGGGGTTCTCAAACTGGGGGTCGGGACCCCTCAGGGGGTCACGAAGTTATTACTGGGGGGTCGTGAGCTGTCAGCCCCCACCCCAAACCCCGCTTTGCCTCCAGCATTTATAATGGTGTTCAATATATAAAAAAGTGTTTTTAATTTATAAGGGGGGTCGCATTCAGAGGCTTGCTATGTGAAAGGGGTCACCAGTACAAAAGTTTGAGAACCACTGTCATAGACTACGGTTGAGGCCAAATCGCCAAGGTTTCTTATTAAATGTACTTATGATCATCAATTGTTTAGTACTTTTAATACATTCATTACACTGCTAGTGCCTCTCCAAGGAGCAAGGATACACATGTCTTAAAGGCACTTTCAGGAGTGTGGTCCCTGCTATTTGAATGGTTTGGTGTGAAAAGGACAACTTTAAAGTATCAAAAGTAATTTCTTAAAGTTATTGTTTTAAATATCTTTAAGCCAGTTTGCTTGGACTTATCAAGGAGAGCTGGCATATAGCATTAGTCAGTTAAAATCCAAAAGAGGGTTCCTCGGTGTCTCCCTGAAGTCTCAACTCATTCTAGACTTCACTAGTTTCTATTAAAGAATAGAAGGAGAAATCCAATCTTTGAAATGAAATCTCACTGCTTCTTCTTGTCCTCTTAACCCTGGACTAAGGTGGGAGGGATAGCTCAGTGGTTTGAGCATTGGCCTGCTAAACCCAGGGTTGGGAGTTCAGTCCTTGAGGGGGCCATTTAGGGAACTTGGGTAAAAATCTGTCTGGGGATTGGTCCTGCTTTGAGCAGGGGGTTGGACTAGATGACCTCCTGAGGTCCCTTCCAACTCTGATATTCTATAAAAACTCTATAAAAGACTAAGAGAGACTCCTTTCCACATGGCTGCACTTCTGGATTCAGCTGCTTGTTTGGGGGTTCAGTCAGCTCTTCTTGGCCTTCTGACCCAATCTGGACAAGAGGAGATGTTGTCCACAGGGATTCAGCAAGCTCTGGGGTCAAAGGTGCCGACTTCATGGGTGTTCTGGGGCTGGAGCACTCATGGGAAAAAAATAATAGGTGCTCAGCACCCACCAGCCACAGCGGTTTGGCAGCGCTGCCGCCGATCAGCTGTTTGGCGGCGCCCCTGATGAGCTAATCAGGGGTGGAAAGGATGAGCTAATCAGGGGCGCCACCAAATATCTGTTCTGCGACACCACCAAACAGCTGATTTGCGGCTGGGTGGGAGGGTGGAGAGCAGCGAGCGGCGGGCAGGCGGGGGCCTACAGGAGAGGGTGGAGTGGGGGTGGGAAGAGGCAGAACAAGAGCAAGGCCTCGGGGGAGGGGTCGGAGCCGGGGCAGGAAGATGCGGAGCGAGGGTGGTGTTAGGGGGCTTATTCCTTCACCCTCTGACTTCCCTGGTCCTTCTAGCATGAACAGAGAGCAACAATACCCGAAGTCCAAAGGCGCAAACAATTCGATGTTTATTGGGGTGAACTTCCAGCAAGCATGAGTCCAGTTTCCTTCCTCAGTGTCCCCCTTCCCAGCTCTGACACCACAGAGCCATCCCTGTTCCCATTCCCTGTTCCCCTTAGCAAAACATGATTCCAATTTCCCCACCCCCATTCCCTGTTCCCATTCCCCCCCTTACTTCCTGATTGACTGCAGACTATATAGTAAAACTTGAGTTCTGCTTAGCTATACCTTAACCAATCATTTTACTGAAATTTAACTAACCAATCCTGATACATTGTAACACGGTTATTTAACCAATTATATCCCACCACCTTAATTGGTTTACACCCAACAAAATTAATTATACAGCAGACAGAAACAATCACAGAACCAGACAGAGACCATGCAAATAAACATACAAAACAATACAGAAGTGAGGATTTCACAAATACATCTATACAGACTTAAGGGTTTTCCAGCTGTGTCTATTGATAAGTGAGTTCTTGCCAGACAGAATGCTATTATACTAAGTTTCCTTTTACATCTTCTAGGCTCTTCCCTTTCTCTGGAGGTGACAGGAATACCAGGACAGGATTGGATTCCTAACAGCCCAATAGCACCTTATTTTAATGTGACTAGTTTGGAATGTGAGGATGTGACCGTTCACTTCTCAGCTTATGGCTGCCTCTGCTGCTTAGCCTAAGAACAGAGCCTCAGACCGTCACAGTACGAGAAGGCCCTTACACTAGGGTTACCATATTCAAACATTTAAAAAAGAGGACACACCACGGGGCCCCGATCCTGCCCCTGGCCCTGCCCCAACTCCGCCCCTTCCCCACCCCTGGCCCCGCCCCAACCCTGCCCCTTCTCCACCCCCATTCCAACCCCTTCCCCAAAGTCCCTGCCCCAACTCTGCCCCCTGCTCTGAGCACCCCGCATTCCCCCTCCTCCCTCCCGCTCTGATCTTGTTGGGGGTTGCTAAGTGCTTCCCTGCTCCCCACTCGCCCTGCAGCCTCTGCAGCCTCTATGCCCTTGCCTGCCCTGCTCCTCCTCGCCCTGCAGCCTCTGCACACCCCCGCCTGCCCTGCCCCCCCGCCCCTGCAACCTCTATGCCCCTGCCTGCCCTGTTCCGCCTCGCCCTGCAGCCTCTGCACCCCCCCACCCCTGCAGCCTCTGTGCCCCCTGCTCCCCACTCGCCCTGCAGCCCCTGCACCCCCCGCCCCTGCAGCCTCTATGCCCCTGCCTGCCCTGCTCCTCCTCGCCCTGCAGCCTCTACACCCCCCCACCGCCTGCCCTGCTCCCCCCTCCCCTGCTCACCCAGCAGAGGGAGAGCTGCGAGCTCCACGTGGACTCAAACACTGCCGCGCTGCTCTGCGGGGGTGGAGGGAGCGGGGGAGGGGGAGGGACTCTGGCTGCTAGAGGCCCCAGTGGCTGCGAGCGGCTTTCAATCAGGCCCAGCCGTCCAATCAGCCGCGCAGCACTCTGCATGAGGGGAAGGGGGAAATCCCGGACATTTCTACTTGATTAGAAATCCCCCCGGACGGCCATTTAAAGCTGAAAAAGCCGGACATGTCCGGGGAAACCCGGACGGATGGTAACCCTACCTTACACAGACAAACAGTGATTTTGATTCTTTCTTTTATACCTCTATAACTAGCTAAGTGATAAGAATACAAGTAAATTCTTAAAGTCTAGGCCTTTACAGACAGGCCTGAATATCTATATCCTAACAGGTGGGACTTTGGGGGAAGGGGTGGTGTGGGGTTGGGGCCTCAGGGTGGAGCGGGGGATGGAGCACTCTAGGGAAAACTAGACATCGGCACCTATGTCTGGGGTCACAGACGGTGGGCAGTGGCCTCAGGGTTGTATGCTCTGTTAACTGAAGTTAGCGGGAGGGTTGCCACCCTGCGGATTCTATTGGCCATAATTGCTCTCAGCTTTCAGCTCCCAGTTTCTCTGCTACTTCCATTGGAATCCAGTAGGTGGCGGTGGTGTATAACGTATTTCGTCAATGCTTCCTTTAGTTGGAGCATTTGAGTCATTTCATGGACTGTATTTTAGTATTTGCCCCAACTATGAATTGGGATCACCCATTTTTAAGACACTTCTCTTAATATTCCAGAGTTATACCCTGGTTAGGTGCTAATATCATTCAACATTCTTTTTTTCCTTCTAGTGCTATACAATCCCTATCACTTCTACAGTGTAATAATTTACAAAAAAACCCAAACAAAATCCCTTAATGTCTTCTAAATCTAGCGGACATGCTCCATATGTTCTTGGACTATACCTAATCCTTTTCACATCACATCTTTCAAGCTTATTGTAGGATAGGAGACATTACATTGGAAGAATAAAACAGCTTATTCATGAGGAGAGTTGTAACGCTGATTCCCGAGGTAGACAAATAGCATTAGTCAGTGCTGTCTCACTGAAGAACATACGCTCAATAAGCTAACCCTCATTTATTCATAGAATTATAGAACCACCAGGTTAGATGGGACCACAAGGGTCATCTAGTCTAAGGTCTGGTCTATACTACCCGCCTGAATCGGCGGGTAGAAATCGACCTCTCGGGGATCGATTTATCGCGTCCCGTCGGGACGTGACAATCGATCCCCGAATCGACGCTCTAACTCCACCAGGGGAGGTAGTAGTAAGCGGCGCCGACAAAAAGCTGCAGAAGTCGATTTTGCCGCCGTCCTCACAACGGGGTAAGTCGGCTGTGATACGTCGAATTCAGCTACGCTATTCACGTAGCTGAATTTGCGTATCTTAAATCGACTCCCCCCTGTAGTGTAGATGTAGCCTAACGCTCTGTCAAAATGCAGGATTTGTTATGTCTAAACCATCCAAGACAGATGGCTCCAACCTCCTTTTGAAAACCTCCAGTGAATGAGGTTCCCTAACCTCCCAAGGCCATTCCATTGTCCTACTGTTCTTCCAAGTAGGAAGTTTTTCCTGAGATTTAATGTAAATCTCTATGCTGTAGTTTGAATCCATTGCCTGTTGCCCTGCCCTCTGTGGCAAAAGAGCACAACTTTTCTCCATCCTTTTTATAGCAGCCTTTTGAGTATTTAAAGACCGCTATCATGTCCTCTCTAATCGCCTCGTTTCCAAACTAAACATACCCAGTTCCTTCAGCCTTTGCTCCTGTGACATGCATCCCTTTGATCATCTTTGTCACTCACCTCTGGACCCTTTCCAGTTTCTCTATGTCCTTTCCAGGGGTGGAAGTAAGATAAAAGACTTACTGGTATGGGGGCCCCGGAGCCCACTTTCACCTCTGATCCTTTCTATACATTGGTGACCAAAATTGGACACAGTACTCCAGCTGAGGCCAGCCAGCACTGAGCAGAGAGGTACTATCACCTCCTGTGACTTGCATGCTATGCCTCTGGTAATGCAACCTAAAATTGCATTTGCTTCTTTTGCAACCGCATGGCATTACTGACTCATGTTGAGGTTGTGATCCACCACAACTCCCAGATCCTTCTCAGCGGTGCTGCTGCCAAGCCAGTTATCCCCCATTCCATATTTGTGCATTTTAGCACCTTACATTTGTCTTTGTTGAATTTCATTTTGTTGTCTAGAGCCCAGTTCTCCAATTT
This sequence comes from Terrapene triunguis, assembly GCF_002925995.2. Taxonomy (NCBI): domain Eukaryota; kingdom Metazoa; phylum Chordata; order Testudines; family Emydidae; genus Terrapene; species Terrapene triunguis. The sequence continues at coordinate 783,198 of NW_020664812.1, read as the reverse complement.
ATTGAGATCCCTCTGAATTTTAGCTCTAACCCTCCATAGTGTCGGCAACCCCCTCTAGATTTCTGTCATCTGCAAATTGGATCAGTCTGCTCTCTAGTACTACATCTACATCATTAATAAAGATGGGGGAGGGATAGCTCAGTGGTTTGAGCATTGGTCTACTAAACCCAGGGTTGTGAGTTCAATCCTTGAGGGGGCCACTTAGGGATCTGGGGCAAAAATCAGTACTTGGTCCTGCTAGTGAAGGCAGGGGGCTGGACTTGATGATCTTTCAAGGTCCCTTCCAGTTCTAGGAGATAGGATGTATTAATTAATTTAAATTTTTATGTTAAACAACACTGGATCCAGAACAGATCCCTGTGGGAGCCCACTTGAGACCTCCCTCCAATCCGAGATCATTCCATTAATAGTTACTCTTTGTTTGTGGTTGTTTAACCAGTTATGTATCCACGTAATGGTAGTTCCGCCAAGCCCGCATTTCTCCAGCTTACCTATCAGAATGTCATGTGGGACTGTGTCAAAAGCCTCACTGAAGTCCAAGTATATTATGTCTGCCGCATTCCCCCTAGCCATCAAACCAGTTACCCTGTCAAAAAAGGAAATCAAGCTGGTTTGGCATGATTTGTTCTTGATAAATCCATGCTGGCTGCTAGTGATCACCCCTTCATCCCCCAGGTATTCGCAAATAGAATGTTTCCTACATTGCTCTAGTATCTTCCCGGGTTTTGAGATCAGGGTGACTGGTCTATAGTTCCCTGATGTCACAGTGTCACCGGGCGATGCTCTGGAACTACTCTATACGAAGCCAGTCAGGACTCTGGGGGAGCCTCCTCTCTTGGAGCATTCTGTCTCCAGGGCAAGAAGCTTACACAGCTTCCACCTTCCTGGGTCTGACCTTGGAGCAGTCAGCATCCCCTTCCTCCCAGTGTGATTCCCGCAGCAAGTCTGCCCAGACGGGGCTCCTGGGGAAGCCAGAGGGCCCTGCACCCCAACTCCTGCAGTCATCAGTGACTCTCAGCCAGCTGGTAAAACAGAAGGTTTATTAGTTGATAGGAACACAGCGTAGAACAGAGCTTGCTATCACAGAAATCATGACTTTCAGCCAAGTCCACCTTGAGAAGTTCTGGGCCAAACGGCTTGGACTCCCCCTCTTCCAGTCCTGCAGACCACTGGGCAACCTCACCTGCCCCGAGGGCCTCAGCAAAAATCACACACCCAATTCCCACCACCGAAATATTGGTGCAGTACACAGAGAAACGGAGGTACACATAGTATTAGTATAGACAGTAAGACTCGCATGCAACATAACCAGATGAATAAAACCCCACTTTGTTACACCTGGCTTCTCCTTTTTCCCTTTTTTAAAGATGGGCACTGCATTAGCCCTTCTCCAGTGTTCCGGGACCTCTCCTGTCATCCATGAGTCTGCAAATATTATTGCCAGTGGCTAGGAGATTTCTTCAGCTAATTCCTTCACCGCCCTCGTGCGAATAGCATCTGTCCCCACTAATTTGAATTCATTCAAATTGGTCAGAAGCTCTGACATGTTCTTTACTTATTCTGATCTGCATCCCTTCCCCTTACTGACTGTGGTAACTTTGCTAGTTGTCCAGTCACATGTTATATTTTGTGCAAAGGCTGAAGCAACATAAGCATTGAGCAGCTCTGCCGTCCTCTCATCTGCTGTTACCAGCTCACCTTCTCCATTAAGCACACCATCCTTGAGCCTTCTTTTTTGTCTGACATTTTAAAGAACCCCTCCTTGTTGTCTCTTTTCTATATTAGAGACTAGAAGGCGCAATCTAATCTTTGAAATGAAATCTCACTGCTTCTTTTTATCCCCTTAACCATGCAATAAGGGAGACTCCTGGCCACACTGCTGGTCCTTGCATCAGTTGCACTTCTGGATTCAGCAGCTTATTTGGAGGGTTCCGTCAGCTCTTCTGGGCCTTGTGACCTGACCTGGACAAGGGGAGAGGTTGTCCACGCGGGTTCAGCAATCTCTGGGGTCACAGACGGTGTGCAGTGGCCGGAGGTGTATATACTCTAGTTTGAGGTTAGCTGGAGGGTGGCTACTCTGTTTCTGTTGGCCATTTGCAGCTTCTGGTTTCTCTGCTATTTCCATCAGTGTCCAGTAGATGGGGGTGGTATATAGCAAATTTCTTCGATGCGTCCTTAGTTGGAGCATTTCAGTCATTTCCTGGATTATATTTTACCGTACGTCTACACTTGAAAAGCTGCATCAGCACAGCTGCACCGAAGTAATTCTGTAGTGTAGACCTGCCCTTAGCATCTGCCCCAACGGTAAATTGGCATCCCCCGTTTTTAAGGCAATGTGTATACTACGGCTTATATCGGCATAACTTCTGTCCCTCAGGGGTGTGAATAAACCAACACTGACATAACTGCTGGTGTGGACAGCACGATGTTGGCAGGAGAGTTTCTCCCACTGACACAGCTATTGCTTCTTGCGGAGGTGATTTTATTATGCTGACGGGAGAGCTCTCTCCCATTGGCATAGAGCGTCTCAGCCAGACGTGGGGCAGCTGTGCTGTTGTAGCGCATCTAGTGTAGACAAGCCCTCACACATTTCTCTTAATATTCCAGCGTTATACCCTGGCTTGGTGCTTGTATCATTCAACATTCTTTTTTTCCTTCTAGTGCCATACAATTCCTATCGCTTCTACGGGGCAACAATAATTTATATAGAAAGCAAACAAAATTCCTTGTCTTCTAAATCTAGCGGACATGCTCCATACATTCTTGCACTATATCTAATACTTTTCACATCCCATCTTCCAGGCTTATCATAGGATAGGAGACATTACACTGGAAGAACAAGGCCGATTATTCATGAGGAGAGTTGCAAATCTGATTCCCAAGGCAGACAAATGTACAATTTGGGGTGGAGGCCAGATGGTTTGGATTTCTTGGGGTAACAGTTTGCTCCATTTGACCTTCAGTTTTCTGAGTCTCACAGCAAGCTATTTCTAACTTACATTTTCTACACTTATCTCTGGTTCTTAGTTAACATATTTGAGCCAACAGGGTTCTCTGCACAGGAAAAAGGAAAGTTATTCTTATCTCTGGCCTGGCAGGGGTTCTCTTGGGGCTTTGTCTACACTGGATTTTTGTCCATTCAGGGGTGTGGCAAAAAAAACACACACACGCAAACGACAAAATGTTTACTGACGAAAAGCACCGGCGTGAACAGCGCTTTATTGGCGGGAGAGCTCTCCTGCTGACAAAGCTACAGCCTCTCGTTGGGGGTGGAATTTTTTGTCAGCGGGAGAGCTTTCTCCCACCGACAAAGAGCAGCTACACTGCGCACCTTTTAGTGGCACGGCTGTGGCGGTACAGCTGTGTCGCTAAAAGCTGCGTAGTGTAGACATAGCCTTAGACTAAGGGCTTGTCTACACTTACAGTGCTGCAGCAGCACTGTAGCGCCTAATGAAGATGCTACCTACACCAGCTGGAGAGCGTCTCCCGTTGGCTTAGGTACTCCACCTCTCTGAGAGGCGGTAGCAGTGTCTTCCATTGACTTAGCACTGTCTACAGCAGGAGTTCAGTCACTATAACGGTGTCTCTCAGGTATGGATTTTCCACACCCCCAAGCGACATAGTTATACCCGAATAAATTTGTACTGTAGACCAGAGCTAAGAGAGGTGGAGGTTGACAGTATGGTCTGATCTACACTATAGATTCACGTCAGTATAACGACACCGCTCAGGGCGAATCCACCCCCCTGAGCAGCGCAGTTATACCAACCTAACCCCAGGTGTAGACAGTGCTATGTCTGTTGATGCAGCTACCGCCTCTCGGGGAGGTGGATTCGCTATGCCAGCGGGAGAGATCTCTACCGTCAGCATAGGATTGTCTTCATTAAAGCTCTACAGACAGCGGCATTTTAAGTGTAGACCTCCCCTATGTAAACTATGGGAGACTTTTGTATGAGATGTTAACAACAGTTGGAAGATTCCTTATCAGGCATCTCCTTCCTTATCAGGCATCTCCTTCCTTATCAGGCTTTCCTTTCCTGGGAACTGTGTATTTTAACTTTAGCTTAGTTAATATCCCCAGACAAAATGTCCCACCAGTTGTGATGGGCAATAGATTCTCATTGTCTTTAGCTTTGAGAAGAAGCTAAACGTTTCAAATAAGCATAAGGGTGATTGTGACCGGCTAGTTAAAAGGACAGAGGGAGAAGAATTACATTAACTGTACAGTGTGTACAGGTTAAAATATACTTTGAAAATATATAAACTACAGTTACCAGCTCTCTGAAGCAGGATCTCAGGGTCTATCTTTCTCTTCCACCTTCCATTCCTGGTCTCACACAGTGTCACACAATGCAAGGAGTTAAATACCAGCCCGACAGGATTCCACATGCAAATAGAGAGCACTAAAAATAGATAACAAACCAGATCCAGATTTCACTGAGCAACCTAATCGCAGCTAGGATGTTTGTTTCTCTCTCACTCTTAGGACCTTTTCGTGCTATCTGAATAATCACGAGACAGGTACTAAGGCCAGTCTGTCACCTTAATGGGTGCGCTGGGAAAGCATCCCTCCCTAGGACTGTCTGCAGGGTCATCGTTGTGTATGAATCCAGGGGAGGGGAGGGACTTTGACGGGTATCTTTCTGGCCCAGAGTAGAAGCCACTGCTGGCGCTGTAGTGACATACTGATATTTGTTGGCTAGGCTGTTAGCTGTGCCTGGAACTCCCTCCTAAGAGAAGAGTGTTGCTTGTAAGGAGAAACCCTAGATTTTTAGCATGAAAATTATTTCTTAGGAAATGAAGGATTTGTCCTGCTCTCTGTATATTAAGTATTTCCTGTGATCTCCATTTTCATTCTTTGTCCTGGATTTTCTGTCTGGAAGGATTCCCTGGAGCGTTCCTTCTGTATTTAACACTGCTCTTCATGTCCCTTTCAGAGCTAACCTGCCCCGCCAACAGCCACTATGAGCTCTGTGG
>NW_020664812.1:775553-778211 GCF_002925995.2 Terrapene triunguis | reverse complement strand
TTGCTCACTTCAGCTCCCGGAAACATCCTGAACTGGGCAGGACTGCCAAGGCCCTCTATCCCCTGCTGTGAATTCTGGGCTCGCCAGCTGGTGCCTTTTCATACCTTGTTCTGGAAACGCCAAGCGCCTCTGCCCGGGATTAACACCGGATCTTTTCCCTTCCTGCTCCTTTCTCTTTGCCAGCCCCAGGATGCCCAGCAAACAGTCACTACAAGCTCTGCGAGCCCCCCTGCCGGGACTCCTGTGCACGCCGCTTGATCCAGGCTCACTGCAGCCGTCTGTGTGCCGAAGGCTGTTTCTGCAACGACGGGTACCTGCGCAGCGGGGCCAGCTGCGTTCCAGAGAAGCAGTGCGGCTGCGTGCGCAACGGGCTGCACTACTCGGTGAGTTTCCTGGCGGGCGCTTTCCTGGCTCCAGTGTACTGAGGAGACCTTTTGGCAAAACAGCTTTTTCCATCCGAAAATGCAATTTTCACCTTTTTGTGTCAAAATCAAAATGTTTTGTCGGAACGTGTCGATTTCAGCAAAACTGCGTTGGTTACGTCATCATTTGGTTCATTTCATTTTGACATACATTAAACTATTTCCTTGACTGTCTTCTGGGTTCTAATATTGAATGTGCTATAAATATTGTGGTAAATATATTATGATGTTTTATATGATCTAAACAAAATGTTTTTACCTTAGTGAAACAAAACAATTTGACATGACCTAAACAAAACATTTTGATGGCTCCAAATCCATTTTTCTGGAATCTTCATTTTGCAGGAAACTTCAGCATTTAGTTCAGTTTGGAATGAAAACTAAGTTCCAAATGTTGGACGTTCGCATGGAACGGAAATCCCGTTTTCCGACCAGCTCTGCTACTGAGCCCCGTGGGAGGTGTCCAATTGACAGAGAAAGCCACAGAGAAACCTGGATAAATTCTCTGTTACTTCACTCACCTCTGTGGCTGCTTCGGTCACATCACCAGATCTTTTAACCAGGGGATAGATCCTACATCTGCATGGCCTAAGTGCACCCTTGCAGAGCAATGGGATTCCATGTGGATGTGCTAATCTACCCATGTCCCTGGGCCAGCCAACTCTCATGCACCCCCTCGTGGTCTAGGGTCATGCTACAGGCAGCCTGCCTCAGTTTCCCCTCTTGTTCCAATAAAACTTCCCTTCAGGTTTTTGCTTGGTCAAAAATTCCTCTCCTTGGGGACTAGGTTTATTAATGTAAAAGAACCACAAATAAAACTCGAAATCCAAAACAGAATCCACAATGCAGGGTTTCTCCTCCTCCCCCAAGGCCTTATTGCGTGGGGCCTTTGCAGCCTCTCCCCTGCTTGGTCAGGGTCTCTCCCAGACTCCCCTGGTCTCAGGGTCTTACTGGTAGGTGCCTTTCCTCACTCTCTGCAGACTCTCTCACAGCCACGGCTGCCCTTCCTAGGGAATTACCAATTCACTCCTGGTGGGGCTCGTTCTGTCGCTAGGGCTGGCTAGCCCCAGCCCTTAAGGGGCAAGTCACCTGTCACCTGCAGCACCTTCTTGGACTGGGACCTAATCTCTGATTTAGGATTTGGGGTATTTCCCTTCTTTCCACCCCATCCTTCCTTCTACAGCTACGCTCTGCTGACTGGTTTCTGTCTGTTACCCCTGCAGGTTGGGGACCGGGTCTGGCTCTCTGGTTGCCAGGAAACGTGCAGCTGTGACGGCCATTTCAATTTTCATTGCGTCCCCGCCAGCTGTCACCCCGGCCAGCAGTGTGCTGTGAAGGACGGGAAATTGGGCTGCCAGAGCCAGCTGAGCACCTGCACAGTGACAGGCGACCCTCACTACTTCACCTTCGATGGGGCTGTGGCCCATTTCCAGGGCACGTGCGCCTACGAGATCTCACACACCTGCAACTCCTCCCTCGACTTCTCCTTCCGGGTGGTGGCCGCAAACAGGCACCGCAGGAATCGCCGGGTCTCTTTCGTGTCTCGGGTGGACGTCTGGCTCGAGAGAGGGGACCAGAATGCGCACGTTGTCCTAGGGGACAGCAAGGCTGCTGAGGTGAGCGTGGAGACATTTGAAAGGAGCTCCGGCCCCAGAGAGCCCTCCCTGTCTGACCCCAGCACAGCCCCTGCTATTGAACGCTGCTCCCCAGGGGATCCCAGCCCCCCTCCCCTCCGACCACAGCACGGACCCTGCTAGTGAACGCTGCTCCCCAGGGGATCCCAGCCCCCCACCCCTCTGATCCCAGCACAGACCCTGCTAGTGAACACTGCCCCCTGAACCACCACCCCCGTTCCAGCGCCCCTAGTCTGTGGCGCTAAGACTTCTGGGCATGTCCCATGGCCCTTAGCTTAAGCGCTGCAATAAACTGAGCCGCTCCATGAATTTGTTCCCAGTGCACGGCAGGAGAGCGTCTGTCCTTCCTGGGCAGGGCTGGGGGGGTGTTGGGAAGGCACTGAAGTGACACTAGTTGGCATCCAGATTTCAGGGGGGTGTGATGAATTGTGCTCGCTCAGGGTTTGGCCTCTTCTCCCTCTCAGGCCAGGCAACATGAGGTCAAAGCCTCGCCAGCCTCGCGTGCAGGGTGTGAGACCAGGACTCCAGGCGGGCGCTAGGCCATGCCTTAGCTCTGCTGGGAAGAGACGGCTCTTGAGCAGGGGCTGTTCGGTTGTGCGGCT
>NW_020664812.1:771824-775543 GCF_002925995.2 Terrapene triunguis | reverse complement strand
GCTGGGAAGAGACGGCTCTTGAGCAGGGGCTGTTCGGTTGTGCGGCTCTGAGCGCAGTGGGGTCCTGGCCTGTGACTGGGCTCACAGGTGCCCCTACAATATAAATAAATATTGAGGAGGGAAATCAGCTTTCGGGGCCTCAACCTAGAACCTGCTGAACATCTCTGCTTCCCAGCCCCCGCCCCCCTTCAGCTCAGCCCTGGTGGCCTGGTGCCCCCAGGGCTGTTCCAGGCCAGGGGCTCCATGATTGCGGAGGGCGAGGCTTTGGCCTCCCCTCGGGGGAATCGCGCCTGGCGAGTGGTGTCTGAGGCAGCGCTCACTGCCCTGCGTCCTCTGCTCTTTCAGGTTAACGGGGCGAGGGTGAGCCTGCCGCACGCCCTGGGCCCTCTGGGCAGCGTGTCCAGGATCAGAAACCTGCTGACCATCCAGACCCCAGCCAACGTGGAGATCCAGTTCAACGGGCGCCACACGTTGTTCGTCCGCGTGGGGCCGGAGTATCGGGGACGGCTGTGCGGGATGTGCGGGAACTTCAATGGCATGCGCAGGGACGATAAAGTCCTGCCCAGCGGGGACAGAGCCCGGAGTGACGCAGAGTTCGGGAACGCCTGGAAGGCTGAGCCCAGCCCGGCCAGGTTTGTGGGATCCTGGCGGACCAGCGGGATCCCTGGGGATGTTTGGTAGCTGTTTACCGGAGAAATGAACCGAGGCTTTCGCGTTGGGATAGGTCATTGTAGGAGTGGAAGCTGCTGGACTGGGCTGGGAGGCAGAGCTCATAAATGAGGCTCTGGAAATTGGCAGTGATGAGACAACTGCTTGGTAACTTGTTTGGGTCTCAGGCCTGTTCCTCGTGGTACGGCAGATGAATGGAGTGGAGGGAGGGGGGAGAGCTGGGTGAACAGATGAATGGAGCAGGTGGGGGGAGAGAGAGAAGGTGACAAACTCTTATTCCATAACTTTTTAAAAACGAATTATTTCCTGTTCACTTCACTGTAGGTTGAGGACAGGACCTGTGCACGCGCGTCTGTCTGTGCGCGTCTGTGTGTGTGCGTGTCTCTGTATGCGCATCTGTGTGTGTGTGCATTCGCCTGTCTGTGTGCGTGTCTGCACACGCATCTACGCGTGTCTGTGTGTGTGTGTGCATTCGCCTGTCTGTGTGCGTGTCTGCACACACGTCTGTGCGTGTCTGTGTGTGCATCTGTGTGTGTGTGCATTCGCCTGTCTGTGTGCATGTCTGCACACGCATCTGTGTGTGTCTGTGTGCGCGCGTCTGTGCGTGTGTGCATTCGCCTGTGTCTGTGTGTGTGTCTGTGTGTGCGTGTCTGTGTGTGTGTGCATTCGCCTGTGTGCATGTCTGCACACACGTCTGTGTGTGCGCATCTGTGCATGTGTGCATTCACCTGTGTCTGTGTGCGTCTGCACACGTGTCTGTGTGTGTCTGTGTGTGTGCACACGCATGTTGTGACAGGCTCCTCTTTCCCCTCCCCTACCTCTCACCCGAGTCCCATCCCCTCCCCTTCCCCCGAAGCACGCTGGGCCTCATTTATTTGTGTGCACGAGAAATCACAAGCTGGAGCGGCCCTGGGAGATGTGCTGTAGGCTGGCACAATGCATGTTGCTGGGAGGCAGAGCTTAATACAGAGCTCAGAATAGGGTGACCAGACAGCAAATGTGAAAAATCGGGACAGGGGGTGGAGGGTAATAGGAGCCTATATAAGGAAAAGACCCAAAAATCGGGACTGTCCCTATAAAATCGGGACATCTGGTCACCCTAGCTCAGAAGGGCCCCTGGTGGGAGTGGGGGGAGGGTCAGACACTCCCTAGGTGATACTAGAGAGAGCCACTCCCTTTGCCCTGCCTGGGTACTGCTAACTTCCCTTTGTTCCAGGTGTTCGGATGACACCGACTCCCCCGAGCCCTGCAGCGACCCCCTGGAGTTTGAAGAGCTCTGCGGGACCCTGACTAGCCAATCGGGACCGTTTGCCGAGTGCCACTGGCATGTGGATCCTGCCCCATTTTACTCCTCCTGCCTGTACGACATGTGCCACTACGGGACGGCCAATGGGATGCTGTGCATGGCCATCGCCTCCTACGAAGAGCTGTGCAGCCTTCAGGGGATACGCGTTGGCGCCTGGAGATCGTCTGCGCAGTGCCGTGAGCACCAGTTCCACCTGCAGGCCCGGGGACAGAGCACTGGGTTGGGGAATTTGGGAGTGTTGAGATTGAGCCTGAAATCTTGGAGGAGCCATAAAGCCAATGACCTGATCCCCCGTAGTCATTAAAACCCTTTGGGGGGCATCCGGTGTCCTAGTCACTTCCCCATTTGGGTATTTACATTCTTCCTCCTCCGTTCTCGAATGAGGATTCTCCTCCACTTCCTGCCACAACACACTGTGCAGTGTTCCTGTAGGCTGTGCCTCTCCCCAGGGGTGGCTGCATTTCAGCACTGTGTGAACAATCCCTCTACGGTATTTGTGTGGTGGCTAAAACAGCCGCTGGGTCCCACTCCTGAACTGGCTGCATTGCGGCACCGGCAGAGCAGCGTTGCTCTGTGACTGCTAGCCTGCTGTTGGGGCCCACCCCAGAAGTGGCCACATTTCAGCCCCACTGAGCTATTAATCTGCTGCCTGGGCCCAGCCCAGAGGCGGCTGTATTCCGGTGTGAGGTGAGGGAACGCTGTGATTTGCCAAGTGCTTTGTGATGCATTGAACCGGAAAGGCTCGAGAAATGTACAAGTTGCCCTTAGAAATACAGGGGGTTGGGTAGCTCAGAGAACAGCCGGAGGTACAATCAGCAAGTCGGTTGGAGCAGGCCCCTCCTTGCGGCTACTAAACTCTGATTCACTCTGCAGCCGAGCGTGACCCGTGTGTCGGTCTGGCCTGCGGGGAGGACGAGTGGTGCGGCGAGCAGGCAGGGAGATGGGGCTGTTACTGCTACAGGGCTTCTGAGCCCATCCAAGTGGCTGACTATGGTAAAGAGCCATTTCTGATCCCTTCCTCTCACTCCTGGTTTCCTCTGGCACTCTAGGCACGGAAATCTATCCGTGCTTTCACCGGCAAACGGCCTCTGCCGGGCTATGTCTGCCGCGCATGCCTTGGCTCCGGGAACGGGGGGCAGCAGATTTCCCAAGGTTACGTCTCTCATCATCACACAGTGCGAGGGGCAGTGATTAGAGGCAAGGAGCTTGGCACAGCATTATGCTGGGGAAAGAGTTGGCAACAAAGACGACTCTGGGCTCTAATTCTGACTCAGGCACCAGTTCCCCATGTGTCTCCTAAATGTCCTGAGCCTTTATCGTGCCAGACGGAAACGTGGGTAAAAGGCTAGGTTGCTCGGGGGAGGGGAGGAGACGGGACCTCCAGATTCAGATGGGGAGCCAGCTGTCTCCCACTCCAAGCCCCCGTCATCTGCCTGCTCCCTCTCTGCCTCCAAGGCAGCTGGCTCCCAACCCCGGCCATCAGGGGTCTGGCTGCAGTGCCCAGCACGTGCGTGGCCTCTCAGCCGACAGTGGGCGAGTTCTCAGAGCTCTCGTTGAAGGAAGGGCTACCAGGCCCATGGAGTGGGCAAAGGAGCCCAGTGTCCCATGGGCTTGCAGCTCCACAGCGCCGGTGGGCTCTGCTTGGCGCGCCAGGAACCAGGGCACAGCCCTGCGCCTGGAGAGGCCCCATGCGACGGACTCTGTCCTCTACCAGGTCTCACTTCCCTTCCAGACTATCAGCTGA
>NW_020664812.1:770196-771814 GCF_002925995.2 Terrapene triunguis | reverse complement strand
CCTACCAGCACATGGCCACGTGCGCACCCTTGCAACTCTACCATCACACGGCCACGTGCGCACTCACACACCCCTACCAGTGCACGGCCACGTGCACACCCCGTGCACCTCTTCAAACACGAGTCAACACGCTGCCCCCCCTGCTCCGGCACGCACCCCCCTGCAGGCCAATGGTCTCTCACCAGGCGGGTCTGAGCGAGAAGGGCGGTGACAAGAGACGTGTGTTCTGTGCGAAAGAGGAGTGGGCCAGGGCCATGGCGGGAAGGGGAGCTCTGCCCCGACAGCAGTGATGTGGATCCTGGGCAGGGAGAGACTCGGCTCTCACCACCGCTGCTGCTTCTGTGCCCCCCACAGGTCAACGCCACCCACGCCACTTACTCCAACCAGGTGCAGGGCCGGGTGGGCAACACCTATGGAGGGGTCATCAGCCGGGACAGGCTCCTCTTCTTGCACTTCTCCTGCGCCCAGCCACTGAGCATCAACCTGTCCGTCCCAATGGTCATCCAGCCCATACAGGAGTGAGTAGGGCCCCTCCTCAGTGCCACCTGCTGTTGCTGATTTCTGGAGCCCCCTGCAGCCCTCTGCCTTTGGGACCCCAAAGCTCCCAGAGCACCTGGCCCTCAGTGCCCCATCTCCCTGCCCGCAGGGCTGCTTCCACTTCACAGGATTCCTTGCACAGCACCACTTCCTGCGACCCCTGGGTCCCGCCCCCTTGCGCTGGTTCCCATGACCTCTGGGTCCCGCCCCCTTGCGCTGCGCTGGTTCCCATGACCCCTGGGTCCCACCCCCGTCTGCCACTTCCTGCAACCCCCTGGGTCCCACCCCCCTTGCGTCACACTGGTTCCATGACCCCCTTGTGCTGCGCCAGTTCCCACGACCCCTGAATCCACCTGTCTTGCAGCGCGCCATTCCTGTGACCTCTGGGTGCACCTGCCTTGCACTGTGCCATTCCTATGACTCTTGGTCCCACGTCTCCTTGAACCACTCTGGTTCACATGCCCCCTTGTTCCCACATCCCCTTGCTCCGCACTGGTCCCTGTGACCTCTGGTTCCCACCTCCCCTAGCACCCGGCTGATTCCCATGTACCCTTGAACCATGCTGGTTCCAGTGACCCCTTGTTCCCCTGCCCCTTTGCACCATGCTGGTTCCTGCCCCCCATTCCTTGCAGCTTCTGGCACTTCATCAGTTCCCACAACCCCTTAAAGTCGCCTTTGCCCACTGGTGTCCCTAATGCCCCACCCCCTGCTGCAGACACGTGACTTTTCTGCTCCAGCCTCCATCGAGTGTTGTGTCTCTCTTCTGTTCTCACCTTCTTCCACAGTGTCGTTAACACAACCCTCCCCTCTGGCCAAGGGAGCTACCTGACCACCATGGTCCTGTACCAAGACCCTCGATACAGCAAACCCTTCACCCAGAGCCCCATCCCACTCACTGTCAACCACAGGGTCTACGTGGGCATCAGGGTTTCGGGGTTGGACCCCAGCCACTTCGTGCTGACCTTGTCATCATGCTGGGCGACTCCGGACCGAGACCCCTCCTCCAGCATCCGATGGGATCTCATCACCAACCAGTGAGCAGCTGGTCCTTCCGCTTCACATCACCTAGTGGGGGGGGGGG
>NW_020664812.1:764255-770186 GCF_002925995.2 Terrapene triunguis | reverse complement strand
GCTCTGGGTGGGGAGTGGGGCATGGTGGGTTAGAGTGGGGGGGCTGGAAGTCCAGACTCCTGGGTTCTAACACGATGCTGGACAGGGAGGCAGCTGCAGTAGCCAGGTGGAGCTGGCTAAGCGTCTAACCTGCTGCCTGCTGCTTAGTGCCATGTCTGGCTGACCCCCTGTGCCCTGTCCCTCACCCAGGTGCCCCAGCCTGCGAGATGGCACAGTGACGATTGAGGAGGACGGCGTCTCCTCCATCAGCCGCTTCTCCTTCAATGTCTTCCTGTTCATCCCAGACTTAGAGCTGGTATATCTGCATTGCCGCGTCCGGCTCTGCAGCCCCCAGGCGGCCACGTGCACCATGGTGAGTGAGCACGTGGGGAGCTGGGACCCTCCCCCTCCACACCAGGGAGGGGATCTGCTCTGAGACTCCTTGGGAAACCTGGCAGCAGCCTCCCTTCCTGCTGGCTGGACACAGGGCAGCCCTGGGTGGGCAAGAGGCCATGCTCTCAGCCAGGCCCACATGCAGCACCAAGGGACGGACCCAGGCCAAGGCCCTGTCCAGCTGTGGGGCTGAGTGTGACAGTGGAAACCCCCTCGGTGTAGGGGGGAGCAGCTCCTGCCAGGTCCTCCTTGTCTGGTAGCATGGGGCCTGCAGTGCATCCCCGTGCCTTGTGAGCCATCCCTGTGCAGCACTAGCATGCTGCTGTGACCTAGCTGCCCCTCCCCAGAGGTGGCTGCATTCCCACATAAACAGGCTGCAATGTGCTTTGCAGTGCTGTCTGAGCCACTGGGCGGATCATACCCTGTGCCAAGCAGCCTCTTGCTACCTCCGTGCTGGGTGACTCCAGAGTGCCCCCTAGTGCTGAGCGCTGACAAGGCTCTGTCCTCCCCCTGCAGCACTGCGCCAGGCCGGGCCCTGCTGTGTGGGGCAGGAAGCCTCCGTCGGGGGTCGTGTCCGCTGGCCCTTTCCTGAAGTACGACGAAGCTGCCGACCAAGGTGATTTGCAGCTGGCGCTGGCTCTGGTGCTGCTGGATGCCATCTGGGTGGGACGCTCAGGGTCTCCCTGGGGCTGGTAGCATCCAGCTAAGTGGGCAAAGGCCAGCTTACCTGCAGTCCCAGGAAGCACCAGTAGAGGGCAGGGGACACACGCTTTGGGCATCGCTGTGCCAGCTTTTCGGCCCCGATCAGAGCAGGAGCCTTGGGGTCTGCCCCAGGGCCAGGAGCCCCCATTTGTCCATGTGTCGGACCGGCCAATTGGCTGCTCTCTGCTCTGGAGAGACCCAAGTGCTGGCACCACAGAGTCTTGCTGAATGGCACTGGCCGCGCTGGGGGGACCCCAGACACAGAATGATGGGAGTGATCAGTCTGGGGATTGAGGGGCACCAGCGGAGCTGTGGGGGGGTGGGGGGCAGTCTGGGGCTGGGATAGCAGGGGGCTGTAGGTCAGAAGGGAGGGGCACGAGCCAAGTTGTTATGGGGAACCCCAGGGCTGGGATAGCAGGGACTGCGGGTCGGGAGTGAGGGGCACCGGCCAAGCTGTTGTGGGGAACCCAGGGCTGGGCTAGCAGGGGGCTGCGGGTCGGGAGTGAGGGGCACCGTCCAAGTTGCTGGGGGAAACCTCGGGGCTGCGGGTCGGGAGTGAGGGGCACCGGCCGAGCTGCTGGGGGAAACCTCGGGGTTGTGGGTCAGGGGAGAGGGGCACAAGCCAAGCTGCTGGGGGAAACCTCGGGGCTGTGGGTCGGGAGTGAGGGGCACCGGCCGAGCTGCTGGGGGAAACCTCAGGGTTGTGTGTTGGGAGAGGGGGGCACAAGCCGAGCTGTTGTGGGAAACCCAGGGCTGGGTAGCAGGGGCTGCGGGTCGGGAGTGAGGTGTACCAGCCACGCTGGGTCTCGTTACCTCCCTACCCTCGGGCCAAGCGCCTTATGGGCCTGGCTTTTTTCCCCCCTCTCTGATCCACGCCTCCGCCCCAGTGGGCAAGGCCCTTGCTGGGACCCCAGCCCCGGGGGGACTCTGCCCCTCACAGCGCCCCCACCTGCTGAGGTGAAATGACATCTCTGCCTCTCTCTTTGCAGGTCTGCAGCTGGCCAGCGGGAGCCCTCGCTCACTCACCTGCTCCCCACTTCTGCTGCTGCTACTCAGCACCTCCTGCCTGCTCCTTGCCGGAGCCCCCTGAGCCAGGCCTGGGCAGGGGCTTCCTTGGGGATCCCGCACCCCACCTGCTGCAGAACAGGCTGCTGGGTGCAAGGCCTCAGCGAACGCTGGGGGGGGGGGTGGTGGCCAGGGAGGCAATCAGCCAGTTGGCGCTCTGGGAAGAGGGGCTGAGCTGGGTGGCTGGAGCCTGCGATTGTGGATTCCCCCTCCTCTGCTGCTCCCCTGCCCCCCAGCACCCTCCTGGGGACACAGCGAGGCCACACCCCTAGTGGGCAGGGCATAAACTCCTAGCAGGTGAAGGGGGAGCCTGGGAGAACCAAGGGAATCCCACTGCCCCCAACCTTCCGGCTCCCGCTACGGCACCAGGCAAATAAAGTGAGTGCGGAGAATCCCTGGGCTGTGACTGAAGCCTGCCGTCGTCACAACAGGGCAGGGGTCTGGCCTGGGGGGCTGGGACCCAGGACTCCTGGGTTCAATTTCCAGCTCTGGGAGGGGAGCGGGTCTGACGGTCAGAGCAGGGGGGCGCTAGGACCCAGGATTCCTGGGTTCTGATCCCAGCTCTGGCTGTGACCTTGGTCATGTCCTTTCCCCTCGGTGCCTCACTGCCCCTCGGTAAAATGAGAATGATGGAACTGACCCATCTTTTGGGGGGGGGCTCTGCTGCTGCTGAATTAATCCCGGCCTGTGACTGGCCGTGGGCCCCCTCGCCTGCCCTGGGAGCAGGGCTCAGCCTGTCAGTCACGCACCAGCACCCTTGTGAGCAGGGGTGGCCGGGGGCTCCACGACTGAACGTCCCTGCACTGTGTGCCCTGGCCTCAATGCTTAGCCACCAGGCACTCCACAACAAACCCACCTGCCAGCTGCTCTACAGTAACAAACCCATCCCACAGCAACAACAAACCTGCCTGCCAATAGCCATACAACAACAAACCCGCCTCCCAGCAGCCCTACAATAACAAACCCGTCCCCAGCAACAAACCCACCCCCTGCCAGCACCCTACAATAACAAACCCGCATGCACAGCCCTACAATGACCAACAAGTGCAGCCTCACCATGTGTGACTGGCCCTACAATAACAAGCCAGTGCCCGTACCCCCATGCACCCAAATGACCCTACAACACACTGGTGTGTGCAGGATCTGTGTCAAGCCACCTGCATCAACAACCCATGTGTTCAGGAGCCCCCAGCCCCAGGAACATGGCAGCAGGCCTGGCCCCCTGCTCGAGCTGGGAAATATACCAGGGTGGGGGATGGGGGGGTCATTCGGCCCAAGGCCTGTGTGTGTGAGCTGGGCCCAGAGCCCAGCCCAGAGTTCAGGCCGGGGACAGGCAAAGAGGGACACAGCTTGTGCTGGGGCGTTGAGCAACAGCGGGGGGGGGCGGGGGCTGCGTCAGGACCAGCGAACCCCCCGCCCCGCAGCGGCTGTGGGAGCTGAGCAGGGTGAGGGTAGCCAGGTTGTTTGTTCCCCAGGATGGGGGGGGAGTCGACTTTCTGGTGCAGACCCCGGGTCCAGGCTCTGGTGGCACCTGCACCTCTGCTGTCCCATTGCCCTCCGGAAAGGGCTTGATGCCCAGACCCCAAGACAGCCCATGGGCCCCGCCCACCAGGGGATCGTGGCCTTGCCTGCCCCATGGAGCCCTGGCCAAGCTCCCAGCTCCTCCCCACGGATCCAGCTCCACCTTCCCCACCCCCACACAGCAGCCTGGCCAGCTGGAAACTATGGGAGAGTGCTGGGAAAGCACAGCTGTGCTGGTGCTCCACACTCCCAACCCGCAGCCCACCCCCACCCACCAGCTCTATCAATGCCCCACAAATCCTGCTATCCCAGCCATGGGCTTCCCCACACCCACACACAGTGCCCAGCCCATGCCCCAGCACAGGGTAGGAGCTGAATACATTTGATAGATGCTAATTCAAGTCAGCTAGGAGGGGGAATCACTCACCCCACAGAGGGAAACTGAGGCACAAAGGGGCTAAGATTTGCCCACTATGGCATTGGGTCAATGTCTGTGGTGGGAAGAATCATAGAAGATCAGGGTTGGAAGAGACCTCAGGAGGTCATCTAGTCCAACCCCCTGCTCAAAGCCGGACCAATCTCCAGACAGATTTTTGCCCCAGATCCCTAAGTGGCCCCCTCAAGGATTGAGCTCACAACCCTGTGTTTAGCAGGCCAATGCTCAAACCACTGAGCTATCCCTCCCCCTCTCTAAGCCACTAGACTAGACTAGACTCTCCCCCCCGCCCCCGATTCTCCTCTCTCAGCCGGGGCTAGAACCCAGGAATCCTGGCTCCCAGGAGCGGCGCCAAGGTTTTTGGTGACCTAGGCGGGGGGCCCTCCGCGCTCCCGTCTTCGGGGCACTTCGGCGGCAGGTCCCAGAGCGAGTGAAGGACCCGCCGCAGAATTGCTGACGAAGACCTGGAGCGCGGAAGGACCCCCCGCTGCCGAATTGCCGCCGATGGCGGCAAAATGCCGCCCCCCCAAAGCCTGGCGCCCTAAGCAACCGCCTAGGTTGCCTAAATGGAAGCGCCGGCCCTGCTGGCTCCCAACCCCCACCAGCTCCCCCGGCTTTCCTGTGCAGTACCCACATGGCAGGAATGCCATGAGCTGCCTCCAGAGCGGGCACAGGGGGGCAAAGTGCGGGGACAGCACAGTACTCGGTCATTGAACTCCGGGTGCCCTAGCCTCCCAGCTGGGTCTGCGGGGCGGGGGGGGAGGGGGGAGGGCCCTGAATGGCGGCACTCCAGGCTCAGGGCTGGGCACCTCCCCTCTGCATGGGGGCGGAGAGAACGAGGCCGGGAAGCCGCACAACCACGTCCTGTGCTCAGAGCAGCCAGCACAGCGTGCCCCCAGCGTGACCAAGAGACAGGGGGAGTCACGGGACCCCAAAGTACTGGGGGAACTGAGGCATGAGACAGGAGGGTTCTGACCCAGGTCACACAGAACTGAAAGGACAGAACCCAGGAGTCCTGACCGCCCCCCCCGACTCTAACCACTAGAGCCCACTCCCCTCAATGTGTCGTCCACCCTCAAGACACCTAACTGGCTGCCATGTCCTGTTGCCAGGGAGGTGCTGGGGCTCAGAGAGCAGAGCCCAAGGAGTGGGTGAGCTCCTCCCACACGATCTGCCCCAGCTCTGCCCTGGAGGGGCCCCTCTGGGGGGGGGGGGGAGGGGGAGCCGCCCCCCATGAACCAGCCCAGTCACTGTTAACATGGGACCCACTGAGCTCAGAGCAAAGTCATGGGCCCAGCCAGGAGCCGGATCAGATCCGGCACCCCCTAGAAGGGAAAGGCCCCGTGCCCCACCCCCGAGCCCGCCAGGCCCCGCCCTGGCCTGTTCTCCTTGGGGGGGGTGGCTCTGTGTGGGGCAGGCGGGTCCCGGGGCCCCACATTGTTGCCAGGTTTTATCATCGGCTCCCAGAATTTCCTGTGGAGGCAGAACAAAGGCTGGGCCGGAGCCTCCCCTCCCCCCACCCCAGCCTGGCTTTCAATGGAGCCTTGTGCGGCCGCCAGCGCTGGACAATGGGCCTCTGTGCGCGGCTGGGCCGGGGGAGCCCCACGGGGCCGGGGTCAGCGGAAACCAGCCTGTGCCCGGGATGGGGACAGGACAGCAGCCATGAGCGCCAGGATTCCCCACTGCCCCCCAGCCCAGCCCCCCTGCAGGGCCCCTGTCCCCTTCCCCCCCAGCCCAGACTCCTGCAGGGCCCCTGCCCCCTTCCACCCCAGCCCAGCCCCCCTGCAGGGCCCTTGCCCCCAGCCCAGCCCCCCCTGCAGGGCGGCTGCCCCCTT
>NW_020664812.1:754702-761255 GCF_002925995.2 Terrapene triunguis | reverse complement strand
CCCTCCCCTCTCGTCCCTCCCTGGCTGTTCCTGTGTTCCCCTCCCTTCTCCCCCACGGCGGGTGGTGCTGACCCTCTGTCCCTTGGTGTCTCAGCAGGACAGACATGGGGACGTGGATCCTGCTGCTGTTCTGCTGGGCCCTGCTGGGAGCAGCCAGCGCTGGTGAGTGCCGGGGGCACGAGAACGCAGCGGAGCTCCCAGAACCCGGACCCCAACCCCAGGGCCTATGGCATGTCACTGGGGACATCAGGCTGCCAACCCTCCAGGATTGTTCTGGAGTTGCCAGGCATTAAAGATAATGTCATGTGATGAAACTTCCAGGAATTCATCCAACCAGAGTTGGCAACCGTATGGGAGAGAACCCAGGAGTCCTGGCTCCCAGCCCCCTGCTCTAACCACTAGACCCCTCTCCCCTTGAGGAGAGCACCCAGGATAGCTCCAGCCCCGCTCCAAGCGGTGGATCAGGAACTCGGGGTGCAGGGGTGTGGCCACACCCCGGCTTGCAGTGGTTTCCCTCACGCACAGGGTTTGCAGTTTGGTTCAGGGCCCCTGCCCCCCTGTCCCCGCCCCATCCAGCGCTGCTGGGGTCCAGCTGCTCCCTGGGCCCTCAGTGCTTGGACATCACCGCTGCCCCCCCGCCCCCCCCGGCAGGCTGTGCCCGCCTCGCCCCCTTCTCCCAGGCTCTGGGTCACTGGGAGGGGCTGGGGCTTTTGTGCACCAAGCAGCTCGCAGCTTGGAGGGAGCCCAAATTGCAGAGATTCAAAAAGCTCCATCCACCCACTCAGCGGGGGGCAGGGGGGACATGGGAAGCCGCCAGTGTGGGGAGCACAGCCTGGGGGAGCCAGCAGTGGGGGGGGGAGTGTGGAATCCCAGCAGTGGGGGAGGGGGCAGCAGGGCCCGTGGGGAGGGGAGGAGTCAAAGAAGTGGGGAAGTCCCAGAAGCAGGGAAGGGATAGTGGGGTGAGGGGGGGGAGGAATCCCAGCAGCGGGGGAGGGGACAGTGGGGCAAGCGGGGGGGTAGGGGGAGGAATCCCGGCAGCGGGGGAGGAGGCAGCGGGGGGAGGGGGAGGAATCCTAGCAGAGGGGGAGGGGGCAGGGGGGGGGGGGGGGGGGGGGACCCAGCGGGGGGGGGGGGGGGTGTGTGGCCTGGGGAGGTCTAATGGTTACAGCAGTGAACTAGGATTCAGGACCCCTGGGTTCCAATCCCAGCTCTGCCCCAGACACCCTGTGGGACCCTGGCACCCATTCCCTGCCCCCTGGGCCAGCCAGTCCCCCACCCTGGGGCTGGATGGGAGCCAGCAACCCCTGAAGGGCCCCAGGAGGTGAGGAGAGTAGGCTCAGCATGTCAGGGCAGATGCTCACTGCGGTGCCCACGGGGCTCCCTGGTCAGCGTGGGGGGGACCCCGTCAACAAGCAGTCACTGGGCAAGGGAAGAGTTGGCCCGTCTGCCTAGCGCTGGCTGCACCAGGCTGGGGTCAGCTTCACTGCGGCTTTCGGGGGGGGGTGTCTTTTACACCCCTCAGAAATGTAGCTACTCCCAGGGAAATGTTCACGTTAGACCAGCCCTAGGGGCAGGACTCTCTGTCCATGGCTTGGGAGTGGGGTCTAGGGGTTAGAGGAAGGGGAGGGGATTGCTGGGCGCCAGGAATCCTGGGTTCTGTCCCCAGCTCTGGGAGGGGGTGTGTGGGATCAGGACTCCTGGGTTCTTTCTTTGGCACTAGGAGGAGACTGGGGCCTAGGGGTTAGAGCCGGGGGGCAGAGAGGTTAGAGTGCACTCCATGTCTCTAGCATCTCTGAATCCCAGGACAGAGAGATCCTTAATGCCTGTCTCTCTCTCTCTCTCTCTCTCTCAGAGCCTCCCAAGGAGCACGACCCCTTTAACTACGGTGAGTTGGAGGGTCCCAGGGCGGGCGGCTGCTGAGCTAGGCCAGGTGCTGGCACCTGCTGGGAGGGGTGGGGGGTGTCTGTCTGGTGCACTGAGATTAGGTCTCTCTTCGGGGCCAGCTGCAGCAACTCAGGTCTGACAGCAGGGAGCAGTGCATGTCCGCACTGACACACACAGAGCAGGGCCCAGCCCCTCCAGCAGGGGGCGGCAGGGACACGCACATGTTATGGTTGTGTATCAGTGTGTCTCTTTTTGGGTGGGGCAGGTTCCTTCTCCCCCTGAGCCTGTCTCTCCCCCCAGACTATAAATCCCTGAGAATTGGAGGCCTCATATTTGCCGTCATCCTCTTTCTGCTGGGAATCCTCATCATCCTCAGTGAGTATCCAGCGCCCCCTGGAGGGGAAAGGCCCCATGTCCCATCCCCCTGAGCCAGCCAGTTGCTCAGCCAGAGAGGAGGGGGAGTTTTGGGGGGCTGGTTCCTCTAGGTGCTGCCCGGACACCAGATCCCTTCAGCCCCATAAATCCAGAGGTTTGGCTCCATCTGTATCTGCCGGGGGGGGGGGGGGGGGGAGTGGCTAACCCCCACTGTTCCCCCAGCCCCGTTTCATTAACCCCTTGCTGCCCAGGCTGCTGCTACTCAGCACCCCCAACCTGCCAGACCCCACTGCCCTGGAGACGGAATAGAACCCAGGAGGCCTGGCTCCCAGCCCCCTGCCCTAACCCACCAGCCCCCTCTCCCCTCCTGGTGCTGGGATAGAACCCAGGAGTCCTGGCCTCCCCTCTCGCTGCCCCCTGCCCCGCCATCTCGCTGCCAGGGGGTATTTACTGTTTTATCTTTTCTAGGTCGACGCTGCCGTTGCAAATTTAACCAGCAACAAAGGTAAATTACCCCCCCACCCCCCCGGCCAGCAACGCACCCTAGGGCTGGGACAGCAGGGGGCTGCAGATCAAGAGTGAGGGGCTCTGGCAGAGCGGTGGGGGAGGGGAGCCCATTGCTGGGTTGGGAGTGAGAGGCACGGGCTGTGGGGGCTGAGAGCACAGGGACCCATGTAATGTTGCTGTCCCCCCAGGACTGGTGAGCCAGACGAGGAGGAAGGGCCTCTCCGAAGCTCCATTCGCCGTAAGTACCAGGCACCCCGCAGCCTCCCCCAGTGTCGGGTTAACACATGGGCCCACGGGGCCTGTGCCCAGAGGCCCTGGTCAATTTGGGGGCTCCTGCAGGAGCGCCGGAACCTGTGTAGAAGGGGGGGCCCACCAGTGCCTGAAGTGTGGCCCTGCCCCCTGCTCCTCCTCTTCTGCCTGGGGCCCCGCCCCCTGGCCAGGCCATAAGCCGGAGCTTCCCCGGGGAGCCTGGGTCGCTTGTGGGGAGTCCTGGACCCTCCACCTGCCCTGGGTGGGGGGACCCGAGAGCAGTCCCCGGCCTGCCCCCCTGGGGAGCACCACCCAGGGCAGGTGAAGGGTCTGGGGCTTCCCACAGTGGCTTGGGCTCCCTCGGCGGCTCCAGGGCCAGCCTTAGGGGTGGGCCACCCAGGGCGCCACGGTCAGGGGGTGCCCTGCAACTGTGCAGAGGTGCGTACTGCTGGCTGGCAGAGGCGATGGGGGGGCACCCAGATTTCTCCCTGCTCTGGGGTGGGGGGGGAGTGGTGATGCCCAGATACCGCTCACTCCCCACAACCGCCCTCCAGGCCCCCTAGGGGGTTGGGGCGGGGAGGAGCAACACAAGCGCTCCATGTCCAGGTCACTTTCCCCACCTGGGCTGTGCTGCGAGGCATCAGGACCTGCTGCTTTCTGCAGCCCAGGTGGGGAAAGTGACCTGGCTGTGGGGAGCCCTGACGTTGCTCCTCGTTCCCCCCTTCACAGCCCTCTAGGGGCCCCGAGGAGCAACGATGGAGGGGGGAGGAAGCAGCAGACGCTCGGTGCAGCCAGCTCAGTTTCCCCATGTGGGCGCAGAAGAGAGTGCGGGGTTGGGGACACGGGGGGGGCACAGGGCAGGGGTTGGGGGGCGGAGGGGAGTGCAGGGGTTGGGGGCACAGGGCAGAGGTGGGGGCGTGGGGGGGCACAGGGCAGGGGTGCGGGGGCACAGGGCAGGGGTTGGGGGCGCAGGAGGGGAGTGCAGCGGTTAGGGGCACGGGGGGCACGGGGGGCACAGGGCCAGGGTGGGGGGGACACAGGGCTAGGGCGGGGGTTGAGGGTGCGGGGGGCACAGGGCCAGGGTGGGGGTTGGAGGCGCAGGGGGGCACAGGGCAGCACAAAGTAAGGGTGGCAATATACCATATACCAGCCATCCTTAGGCGTTGTCTTTAGAGAGTGGTTCTCAAACGTTCATACTGGTGACCCCTTTCACACAGCAAGCCTCTGAGTGCGACCCCCCCCCATACATTAAAAACACTTTTTTATATATTGAACACCATTCTAAATGCTGGAGGCAAAGCTCGGTTTGGGGTGGAGGCTGACAACTCGCGACCCCCCATGTAATGACCTCGCGACCCCCTGAGGGGTCCCGACCCCCAGTTTGAGAACCCTTGGATAGAGCCGCAGCCGCTGTGCCTGGCCAGTGCTTAACTTTGTTCTGGGGCTGAGCCCGGAACCTCTTTCAATACAAATTAAGCACTGGGGGGAGACAGCGGGGCCCTGGGGAGTGGGGAGACCATGGGGGCCAGGGATGATGGGGGGTGGGGAACCTGTGGGGCCATGGGCAATGTGGGGGGCAACATGCCCACAGGGGCCAGGGGCACCATTTCCCCTAAGGTCAGCCCTGGGCGGCTCTTACCAGGGCCTGGCTCCAGTTTCTGGCCTGGCTTGGCCTAGCGGGGGGGAAGGGGCGAGGGTGGGGGAGAGGAGGAGCAGGGGGTGGGGCCCCAGGGTGACGGGGCGGCAGTGTGGGGGACCCAAAAGTTCTTTGTGCCAAGGGCCCCAATAAATCTTAATTCACCTCTGCCGCCCCTGTGTGACACACTCTGGGGGAGGACATGGCCAGGATGCCGGGATCCTCTCCCCGCCCCCCCCCGCAGGGCTGGTCTGTCTAGGATCTGACCCCAGATCCCCCCCAGGCAGAACCCCGCCCCAGGCACCTGACTCCTTGACTCTTCTCTACAGGTTTGTCCACCCGGATGAGATAGGCGGGCCCAGAGGCTGGTGAGTGGGGCAGGGGGAATGGATGGGACATGGGGCCCTTTCCCCCAAGGGAGCACTAGCAGTGCTCAATTTGTGCCAGGGCTGAGCCCCGGCACCTCCGGGCTGGGCCGTTGAGAGCCCCGGCACCTCCGGGCTGGCTGCATTAGTTATGAGTGTTAAAAAATGACTTGAGCCCCGGCACCTCTTTCACTCCAGATTAAAGACTAGGCGCTGGCTCTCATCTGGCCCTGGGGGAGGGGGATGGGACTGGCTGTCTTAGGGAGGTGGGGAATGGGGAATGGGGTTTTCCCCTCTAGGGGGTGCCGGCTCCTATGAGTTCTGTGGGTCCGAATTCCCACTGTGGCAGTCATCCACATTACATAGAGACCAAGGTTGGGAGCCAGGACGCCTGGGTTCTATCCCCTGCTCTGTGGGGAGAGTGGGGTCGAGAGGGTTAGAGCAGGGGGGCTGGGAGCCAGGACTCCTGGATTCTCCCTTGGGTGGGGCAGTGTTGCTCATTGTCCATACATAATCCCTTCCCGTTTGCTCTCTGTGCAGGTCTCCCCAAGGCGCAGACCCCTCCCTGGATATGAAGAGTGACCCCCTCTTCCCCCGTCCCATGCTGCATAGCCGTAGCACTTAGCCTAGACCAGGCCCCCGCGCTCTGATCGCAGCCTGCAGAATCTGAGCCAGCCAGCAGGGGGCAGTAGGGACACACACACCCAACAGGTCTGATCCCCTCCAACAGGGGGCAGTAGGGACACACACACACACACACACACACACACACACAGCAGGTCTGAGTCCCTCCAACAGGGGGCAGCCGGGACACACACAGAGCGCAGGGCTTGTCCCCTCCAGCAGGGGGTGGCAGGGATGGACAGACAGACACACACACCTGGCAGGTCTGATCTCCTCCAGCAGGGACACACAGAGCAGGGCCTGTCCCCAGCAGCAGGGGGACCCCCCCACACTCTAGGGGTGCTGCCTTTGTGGGCTCTGGGCAGCGGTGCCAAGAGCCCTGTGTATGAGGGGTGCAGGGAGGGGTGACTGTGGGGGGCGGCTAGGGTGACCAGATGTCCCGATTTTATAGGGACAGTCCCGATTTTTGGGTCTTTTTCTTATATAGGCTCCTATTACCCCCCAGCCCCTGTCCCGATTTTTCACATTTGCTGTCTGGTCGCCCTAGGGGTGGCAGTCGGGGTCCCTGTTGAAGTGTCCATCATGGGGCTGTGGTGGGAACAGCTGGCTCCCACCCCTGGGTCAGGGCTGATCCCCGCCAGCAGGGGTCAGCAGAAACCCCCCCACCCTCTGCAAGTGTCCCTGTGTCCAGCCGGGGGCGCTGTCTGTAGTCGCTGGCCGGAGACGGCTTCCCAATAAACGCTACCTGCCCCCCATCTGCCTCCTGGCAATTACTGCCTGGGGCGGGAGTCACTGCGTCAGGCACTGAACCCCTCCCCACCCCTGGCCTGCACTCACCACCACCACCCCCGCTGCCAAGCTTGCTCCCCAGCCCTGGGCTCCCCCCCAGCTCTGCCGGTACCCCTCACCCGCA
>NW_020664812.1:752478-754692 GCF_002925995.2 Terrapene triunguis | reverse complement strand
CAGCCTGCTGCCATCCCAGCCCTGGGCTCCCCCCAGCTCTGCCGGTAGCCCTCACTCCTGACCTGACCTGCAGCACCCCCTCTCCCCTCCCTGGTTCCAGGTTACCGGTGCATGGTCTGTGATCGCGGACAGGCCATTCCAAGGGCGCCGTGGGGCAGGGGCTGGGCCAGCTAGAGAAGCTGCCCCAAGAATTGTGCGCTGGGGGCGGGTCCTGTCCCAATAACTGGCTCGGGTTTGGTGGGATCCCGGCCTGTGGCTGAGCTGGTGCTTTCTGCATGTGTGTGTGTGTGTGTGTGTGTGCTTGTGTGTGTGGTGGGGGGGGGGACCCTGATCCCTGGGAGGTGCATGAGCAGACACAAAGCAGGTTTGATCCCCTCCAGCAGGGGGCAGCAGGACACATGAGCACACACACACACACACACACAAAGTTTGTTAGGTCTCAGCTCCCATGTTGCTAGTCCTTGACCCAGCAGAGAGGTCCATGTGCCCCAGGCCCTGGCGCTGCCCTGTGACCCCCCCCCCCAGCACGAACGCCCATGCCCCATTGCACATGAGGACTGTCTCCCTCCTTCTGGCCAGTGGGGGGCAGTATCCCCTAGAGATTTTACCCACAATCCCCCAAAGCTCTTGGCCCAGCCCTGCTCAGGCTAGGGACAGCCAAAGACCTCTCTGGATTAGGCTGAAATGAATGCAGATATACAAATGAGCCCAGGTAGTGATTTGCATACATTTATATCCCCCACCCCCCATAGCCTTCACCCAGTTTGGCCTGTCAACTCCTGTGGCTGTTGGATCAGAAAACCACCAAAGGCCCTTTCCCACTTGCCTCAGTTTCCCCTCCCCCACTGTGGCTGTTTAAACCGAGTGCTGTGGGGCAGGGACTGTCTCAGGGAAGGTCTTCACTAGCAACGTTAAAGCGCTGTGTAGTTAACGTGGCTGTGTAGTCACGGCACCAGCGCTCTCGCTGTAAAAGCCCCACCCCCACGAGGGGAGTAGCGCCCTGCGCTGGTGCACTGTCTACACTGACACTTTACAGCGCTGAAGCTTGCAGTGCTCAGGGGGGTGTTTTTTCACACACACCCCGAGCGAGAAAGTTGGAGCGCTGTAAAGTGCCAGTGTAGACAAGGCCTCACTGGGTCTGTGCAGTGTGTGTGTGTGGGGGGGGCTATATGCACACAAAGATGCACAGACACCCCCCTCCCTCGGACAAACATGGGAGGGGGGTGTCTGTGCATCTTTGACTGATCCCAGCACTGGGAGAGGTGGGATACCTAACCCAGGTTGATGGGCACATGGAGCGGCTCTGAGATGGTGGGGCAGGGGAGTATGTGGGGCTGGTGGCTGCATCTCAGTGCTGGACGAGCTATCTCACTGTGGCTTTATGTGCGGCTGTTCACCAGCTGCCCTGCCCCAGAGGTGGCTGCATCTCAGTGCCAGGCGAGCTGTCTCTCTGTGGTATGGGTGGCTGTTCCCTGGCTGCCCTGCCCCAGAAGTGGCTGCATATCAGCGCAGGGTGCACCGTCCCTCTGTGCTGATATGTGCGGCTGTTCCCCAGCTGCCCCACCCCAGAGGTGGCTGCATCTCAGGGCCAGGAGAGCCATCCCTGGATCTCCTGCTCGGAAAGCCCTGTAGAGAGTAGCGGTAGCTGTGGGTGACGGTGGGGAGGGAGCACGGCAGGGCCGGCTTGAGACGTTGCCCCCTCCACAGCCAGGCAGCTCCCCCCGCCCCCCAGGAGCCGAGCCGCGTCTGACTCCCATTGGCCGCCTCCCTCCTCCACGCGCAGCAAAAAAAAAAAAAAAAAAGCCGCTTTCCGCCCGCCCGCTCCCTCCCTCTCGGACTCTGCCGCATTTGCTCCTGAGACGGGAGAGACCCACGGCTGCAGCATGGCCACCCCCACCGAGGCACCTAGGCACGGTGAGTCCCCCCTCCCCCGGCCACCCGCACCAGGGGGCCTGAATCCCACAGCGCCCAGATCCTCCCTGCGCCCGCGGTGCCCGATTCCCCTGCGCCCATGGTGCCCGATTCCCCTCTGCCCACGGTGCCTGATTCCCCTCGGCCCACAGTGCCCAATTCCCCTGCACCCACGGTGCCCGATTACCTCTGCTGCCACAGTGCCTGATTATCCTCCGCCCACAGTGCCCGATTCCCCTGCGCCCACAGCGCCCAGTTCCTCCCTGCGCCCACGGTGCCCGATTCCCCTCGGCCCACAGTGCC
>NW_020664812.1:725413-749478 GCF_002925995.2 Terrapene triunguis | reverse complement strand
GAAACGGAACCCCTAGATACAGAACCCGGCCCTTGTTGCTGCCAACTTAGATGGGCAGAAGGGTTACAATTGGGTATGATGACCCTGGTGTACCTGTACCAATTGAAGTTATCATCAGGTAAAAATCGGTCTTGATGAAATTATGGACACCACTGAAGTAGACCTTGAACTTATCCTTGTGGTAGAAGGGCAGGTCCACAAAGATGCCTTTGACCCGGACAAGACATGGTGGGGTGGTCAATGGTTTATTCCCCAGTAGTTTCACCTCCCAGGAGCTGAAGTGCAGTAGATGGCCTAGCTCTAGAATTTAAAAGTCCATGGACTCTTGGGAAAGAGTTAGCCACGGGGGTGAAAAGAAGAGTGAAGGGAAGGATCCCATCTCTACTGGACAGAGCACTGGGGAATGGACTGTAGCAACCAATCCTGCCCTGGGACCTGTGTGAGAATAGACAAGATGGCATCTCATAGATCTTTTTCACCTCTACTGGGTAAACCCCTGGGAGATAGATTGTAGGGAACAGTTCTACCAGGTTTCCATAGAATGGACTAGATGGGTGTTTAGGATTCTACGAAAAGAACCCCTAGTTTTTTTCCAGCTCGTTGGACCTGAAATGATTGCTGTGTCCAGATATGGCAAATGAGTTTTTTCTGCCAAATCAGACCATCCTGATGCTTAGAGGCTTTGGACATGGAGTCAGATTGCACAGAATATGGAAGGAATATCTCCCAACCTACAGGAAACCGTGCACCCCTCGCTGTCTCCCCATGGCAGTGAAGGGCTATGGGAAATGTACAATGGACGGGGAAAAGGGGAGGGATGGATTCTTACATCCTGCTCTGAGGGGATGCCTGGACTTTGTGCTGGGCAATGATCAAGGTGACTCCTGGCCACGTGAAAGAGCACAAGTGAGGGAGCTCCCAGGTGTGTAGGAGAGAAGGAGACTTGGTACCACAAGTCTTTGAAAGGGCACTGAGAGACACCGGATAGCAATCTTGGGGGAGCTAACAGCACGCCTCGCTGAGTGGTGTCAGGTTCAGGTTGTTTCCTCAATTTTAATTTTGTTTATGTTTTGTTCTGACCAAGTTTTGAAATGTCAGAATTTCCCCTGGAATGAAAATTCTAAGTTTCAAGCAGCTCTAGTATTTACACCTCTATTTTTCTGATTTATGTATTCAGCTGTCCATCTAATCTACCTCTCCATAGCTCTATCCCATGTGTCTATGCATCCAACTCTCTGGCCTATCTATGCACCCATCCAACTAGGTCTAAACTAATCCATCTCCTCCATCCATCCATCCATCCGTGTTTGTCTAGCCATCTACTCTACTAATCTATCCCTCGATTATATTTAAATCTATCCATCTAATACACCTAGTCAAAAAAAAATCATCAAAATACTTTTTCCTATGAAAAATGTCTTTTCAATTGAATCGAAAAGGAAATTGTTGACAAAATTTTTCAGTTTGACAAAAAAAAATTGACAACCAAAAAATTGTTGGCAAGCAAAAGTTTTTTGTGTGGGATTTCCCCTCTCTTTTCCTCCTTGTATTTCTTCATTCTCCTCTTCCCTCTCTTTTTCCAACAACATTTATCAGTTCTCAAAAAGTGAATTTTTAAAACTTCATTTAGTCAAAAAATCTGAAAAATCTGTGAAAATTTTTGAATTTTTAAAAATTCCAACAGAAAATATTTACCAATTTTTGACCAGTTTTACCTCATTAATCTCTAATCTCTCTGTCCATCTGTCTTCCACATAGGCGCCAACTCCGTGGGTGCTCCGGGGCTGGAGAACCCACAGGAAAAAAATGTTGGGTGCTGAGTACCCACCGGCAGCCCCCCCAATCAGCATCTCCCCCTCCCAATGCCTCCCGCCAGCCGGCGGCCCTGCCGCTCAGTGCCTCCCACTCCCTCCCAGTGCCTCCCACCTGCCACGGATCAGCTGTTCCACGGTGAGTAGGAGGCGCTGTGGGGGAGGACCGAGGGTGGGTCGCACTCCGGGGAGGGGGGCAGAATGGGATGGGAAGAGGTGGGGTGGGGGCGGAGTGGGGGCAGGAAGGGGCTGGGTGGGCCCTGGGGGAAGAGGTGGAGTGGGGGTAGGGCCTGGGGCAGAGCAGGGGGTTGAGGACCCTGACACAGTCGGACCCTACCGTCTTCAGCTATTCTATTGCGCACATCCCCTTAGTGTTGTGTGTCTGAGTTAATAACTCAAGATTGTCAAAATAACAGGCTCAATTGAAATTATTTAATCTAAGATTATCAATAGATATTAGTACAGCACTACACAGAATACAGGGAGAAATAGATACATTACCACCCTTTGTTGTCAGACTAAGAGCTGGATATGTTTAACATAGTGAATGCCAGTGAAAATGAGGTAGGATCAGAAGAAGCTAAAATAGGGAAAGAACAAGTTAAAAATTACTTGGACAAATTAGATGTCTTCAAGTCACCAGGGCCTGATGAAATGCATCCTAGAATACTCAAGGAGCTGACTGAGGAGATATCTGAGCCATTAGTGATTATCTTTGAAAAGTCATGGAAGACGGGAGAGATTCCAGAAGACTGGAAAAGGGCAAATATAGTGCCCATCTATAAAAAGGGAAATAAGGACAACCCGAGGAATTACAGACCAGTCAGCTTAACTTCTGTACCCGGAAAGATAATGGAGCAAATAATTAAGCAATCAATTTGCAAACATCTAGAATATAATAAGGGGATAAGTTCTGGGTCCGGTTCTGTTCAATATCTTCATCAGTGATTTAGATAATGGCATAGAGAGTGCACTTATAACATTTGCGGATGATACCAGGCAGGGAGGGGTTGAAAGTGCTTTGGAGGATAGGATTAAAATTCAAAATGATCTGGACAAACTGGAGAAATGGTCTGAAGTAGATAGGATGAAATTCAATAAGGACAAATGCAAAGTACTCCATTTAGGAAGGAACCATCAGTTGCCCACATACAAAATGGGAAATGACTGCCTAGGAAGGAGTACTGCAGAAAGGGATCTGAGGGTCAAAGTGGACCACAAGCTAAATATGAGTCAACAGTGTAACACTGTTGCAAAAAAAGCGAACATCCTTCTGGGATGTATTAAGAGGAATGTTGTAAGCAAGACACGAGAAATAATTCTTCTGCTCTACTCCGCGCTGATTAGGCTTCAACTGGAGTATTGTGTCCAGTTCAGGGCGCTGCATTTCACCCACTTCATCAGATGCACGGAGTGGAACAAGTGCTGTGTATTTATAACTGCTACTGTATTTTCCACTCCGTGCATCTGATGAAGTGGGTTTTAGCCCACGAAAGCTTATGCCCAATAAATTTGTTAGTCTCTAAGGTGCCACAAGGACTCCTCGTTGTTTTTGAAAAAATTGGGTTTGTTTAGTCTGTAAAAGAGAAGACTGAGAGGGGACATGATAACAGTTTTCAAGTATGTAAAAGGTTGTTACAAGGAGGAGGAAGAAAAATTGTTTTTCTTAACCTCTGAGGATAGGACAAGAAGCAATGGGCTTAAATTGCAGCAAGCGAGGTTTAGTTTGGACATTAGGAAAAACTTCCTAATTCTCAGGGTGGTTAAGCACTGGAATAAATTGCCTAGGGAGGTTGTGGAATATCCATCATTGGAAATTTTTAAGAGCAGGTTGGACAAACGCCTGTCAGGGATGGTCTAGATAACACTTAGTTCTGCCATGAGTGCAGGGGACTGGGCTAGATGACCTCTCGAGGTCCCTTCCAGTCCTATGATTCTGTGTGTGTCTCCTGCATCTGGAAGGGAGATACATCCCCCAACTAAATTTCCATAGCAGCAGAGGCGCTGACTTTCTGATTTCTCATGGGGTGCTTGCCCCCACTCCACCCCAGGCCCCACCCCCACTCCACCCCTTCCCCCAAGACCCCACCCCTCTCCACCTCTTCCTGCTCCATTCTGTCCCCTCCCCCAAGCATGCCCCACCCTCGCTCCACCTCTTACTGCCCCTGCTCCTCCCCCCCCCAAGCGCCTCCTGTCTGCCGCTGAACAGCTGATCCTCAGTGGGTGGGAGGTGCTGGGGGAGAAGGGAGGAGCTGATCAGTGGGGCCCATCAGCAGGCAGGAGGGGCTGGGGGGGGAGAGGAGCTAATTGGCAGGGCTCACCAATGGGTGCTGAGCACCCACTATTTTTTTCATGGGTGCTCCAGCCCAAGAGCACCCAAGGAGTCAGCACCATTCCTTTCACAAAGGAAACCTTGTTGCCAAAAATATTCCCCCAGAAACATATTAGTTGTGATGTCATTTCTATACATTCTCAGTTTACCTGACTTTTGTGTGAAGGCATGATTATTTACAGGTGAGAGGACTAACAATTCTTCAGGATAGTATCTCTCTGTGCGTCCTTCTTACCTCACAATCATTCTTCCCTGTTGATTCCCCAACAGAAAACATCTGCTGTATCATCCCTTTAGTTTCCCAAGTCCATATATGCTTATGTACGCATTATATGTATGTTAAGGAGATGGTTTCCATGAAACATCTAGAGCTGTATAGACATGAAGGTGCCCAGGATTGTTTGAAGATAGCATAATCGATACAATTGCTGAATAGGGTTATTTGTTGGTGAAGGGCCAATGTTCTGGGCCTTCGAATTCAAACACTCTTTGTTGAAGATATAGATTCTAAACAACAGTTAATATATAAATGAATCCAATATACAGAAAGAAAGAACTAAAAGTGTTCATATTTATTAACAGGTACTAACCCCTTATTGCTATAGTTGACTAACCATTGCAACACTAAACTACGTAGCTAATTGTTCGTATGAGGCTATAGTTAAGGCGTTCATGTGAGATTTATACTGCTTGATTAATACGTGTAAACGACAAAATAAAATCAATACAAACAGACCT
Organism: Terrapene triunguis; assembly: GCF_002925995.2. Classification (NCBI taxonomy): domain Eukaryota; kingdom Metazoa; phylum Chordata; order Testudines; family Emydidae; genus Terrapene; species Terrapene triunguis. The sequence goes on along the minus strand of NW_020664812.1, from coordinate 744,597 downwards.
AACAGTACTTCTAAAATAACTAGAGCCTTAAATGTAACTTCTGCACATGTATGAGAAATAAGTAGATTAAAATCTAGTACATGATGGAAATTTCAAATCCTTTTCTGCATGTCGTTGCTGATTTGAATAACATGTATCTTTTCCATTTAACAATGATTTTAGATTTAAAGTCAATGGATTAATATGTACATTAAAAACTGGTGTATGATTTGCAAGATCTTCTTGATGCTTAGGCTCACTTTGGATATAGGCTTTTTTTTGTGTTTTTTGGAAAAAATGGGTACAGGCAATATTCTCAGGCTATTTCATTTTATGAAAAATTCTAAGATTTTGAATTTTTTGTCCCCATTTCAAAACTCGGAAATTCCCCTGGGACCAAAATTCCATAAGATTCAGACCAGCTTTAACTTTTAAGCCAATCTTACAATATTGGGGAGGGGGCAAAATCTTTAACCCCTTGGGTTGGCAACAAAAGGCTGCCAAGTATGCAATTTTCTAGCCCAATTGGGCTATTTTTTGCGGTCCGTTGCCAGTTTTTTTAGCAGTGGTGCCTTGCGATATTTTGGGCTATTTTGCTGCCCTGCTGCCACTGGCTGCACTGCCTCTGGAGGGAGCCTTCTGATCTGCCCCACCCCCTGCTAAGATGCCCCACACGCTGCTTGTCTCATGTCATGGCTCCTCCCCTTAGGCGACGTTTGCATCACGCACAGAATTCTTGTCCGGGGGAGGCAGAATTTTGTTTCTGCAGAAAATGTTCTGCAGTTCTGCCTTTTGCCCACCAGAGCTGGCTGAGGCTGACTGGTCTGGTGGGTGGCGGCAAACAGCTAGGAGGCGGGTGGCGGGTGCATTTCTTCCTCACGTGAAAAGTCACAGCAGCCTTCTTGGAGCCAGGTTAGGAGACACAGTGGGCCACGCAGGCTTGCTGGGGGAGGGGGGGTCACAGGACCACATGGGGACACGGAAGGGGGGGTTCAAGGAAGGGCCACATGGGGAGGGAGGGGGGGCACTGAAGATGTTCTGCCTAGGGGTGCATAAGGTGAAAATCTGGCCCTGGGGCAGGGCAGGGCTGAGACCTCAGTCTTGGTCACATGGGGGGTGGGGTGGGGGGGATGAGAGTTTTTCTCCAGCTGGGGTCGAGCTCTCAGTCCCAGGTGGGACTGCACCAGATCCCTTGGCCCTGGCTGGAGCTTTGAGCCCGGAGCCCTGCCCCTTCCACCCGTGGCCCCACCCCATTCTGCCGCTTCCCCTGGAGCCCCGCCCCCATTCTGCCCCCACTCTGCCTCTTCCCCCCGAGCCATAGTAAGAGAACCAAAAAAAGAGCCACCCTGGCTAAACAAGAAAGTAAAAGAAGCAGTGAGAGGCAAAGAGGCATCCTTTAAAAAGTGGAAGTTAAATCCTAGTGAGGAAAATAGAAAGGAACATATACTCTGGCAAATAAAATGTAACAATACAATTGGGAAGGCCAAAAAAGAACTTGAAGAACAGCTAGCCAAAGACTCAAGAAGTAATGGCAATTTTTTTTTAAGTACATCAGAAGCAGGAAGCCTGCTAAACAACCAGTGGGGCCACTGGACGATCGAAATGCTAAAGGAGCACTCAAGGACGATAAGGTCATTGCAGAGAAACTAAATGAATTATTTGCATCAGTCTTCACGGTTGAGGATGTGTCTGCCAGCAACCCTACAATAACAAACCAAAGTGTGTGTGTCAGCAACCCTACGATAATAACCATGTAGAAGTGTGAGACCGTCCCTCCCCATCAGTCTCAGAGTGAGGCCATGAGCAGAGCACCAAACAGTCTAGGGCAGGGGTAGCCAAACCTACTGACTCTCTCAGCCACATATGACAATCTTTAGAAGTTCAAAAGCTGGGGCTGAAGCCCTGAGACCCCCCTCCTTGCTGGGCAGAAGCTGCTACCCAGGGCTGGTGTAAGGAAGTTTCGCGCCCTAGGCGAAACTTCCACCTTGCGCCCCTCCACCCAGCCCTGCGGCAGCTCCCCGCCCCGCCCTCCGCCCTGAGGCACCCGCCCCCGCGGCAGCTCCCCCCTCCAGGGAGCCGTGCGGCACCTCCCCAACCCAGCTCACCTCTGCTCTGCCTCCTCCCTGAGCACGCCGCCACCGCTCTAATTCTCCTCCCAGGCTTGCGGCGCCAAACAGCTGATTGGCGCTGCAAGCCTGGGAGGCGGGAGAAGTGGAGCAGTGACCATGCACTCAGGGAGGAACGCTGTAAAAAAAAATTGGGGGCACTGCTTTTTGGCACCCTCAAATCTTGGTGCCCTAGGCAACCGCCTAGTTCACCTTAATGGTAGCACCGGCCCTGCTGCTACCCCACCATCCGGTTCCGAGTTCAACCCCAAGTCTGGTAGGTGGAGGATGAGGCGGCATGGGGGCCCCGCAAGGTGCACTTTACCTGCAAAAGAGCCGCATTTGGCTCATGAGCCACAGTTTGGCCACCCCTGGTCTAGGGGCTCAGGCCCTCGGGCCGGGCAAAGCACCAATGGTCTAGGGGCTCAGGCCCTCGGGCCAGCACAGCATCAAACAGTCTAGGGGCTCAGGCCTTCAGGCAGGCCAAAGCACAAGACAGTCTGATGTCCTGGCTCTGGCAAACAGCAGACAAATGCAGGCCTTCTGGCCTGAGGTGGGGAGGTTGCCACCCCAGGGATGGGGTTGGCAGCAGTGGGTAGGGGGACCCGTGCCCACCCTACTCCACTGGGTCCCAGCCCACTGCCCTAACAGCAGCGGATGGTTCCACCACTGGGTCAGCAGAGATCCAGGCAATACACACTGACCTGGATTCAGGCAACAACACAACCGGACTATAGTCAGTTGTCCCTGAGCTACTTCCTACACTCCCCTCGCTGTGCACTTCTGTCTCGGGGTCGTCCTCCGTCTCCCTGGGGTATGTTGCCAGTGGCAATTCCAGGAGCTCTTCGGCATCCTGGTCAGCTGGCAGCTCTGACCAGCGAGTCCTCAGAACAGTCAAAGTCCTCTTCAGGCTCCCACTCTAGCAGCAGGAGGGAGGCATCTATCTCCCTCAGCAACTCCAGCTCAATTGAGCTGAAGGGCCCACATTTTATACTTCCTGTCCCACCCCTCTGCTTCCAGTGGGGCGGGCGGGGCTGTCCTGGCTGTGCCCACAGGGGGTGGGTGGCATCTCCTTCCCGTCAGTCTCGGAGGGAGGCCACGCCCCCTCGCTACAAACCATCATGTGTTTGAGAGTAAATCCACAGTAGAAAAACAGCACGTGTGTGTGTGTGTGAGAGAAACCCACTAATAACAAAGTAATGTGTGCATGTGTGAGCAACACTACAATAACAAACCAGTATTAGTAACCCCACGCGTGTCTGAGTAACCCTACAATAATATACTAGCGTATGTGGGCGCGTGAGATGGAGAGAGCTCAACCCTACAATAACAAAGCAATGTGTGTGAGCAACCCTACAATGACAATGGGTATGCATGAGCAACCCCACAAAAAACCAAACAATGTTTGTGAGCAGCCCTAAAATAACAAACTGTGTGTGTGTTTGTGTGTGTGTGTGTGTAGTCAATGTCCTCAGCACACGTGGGTGGCACGTAATAGAGCCTCCCCAAACCTCATGCGGCCGAGAGGGAAGGGGGTAGTAGCATAGGCCCATGGGGCCACTGCCCAGAGGCCCCGACCAATTTGGGGGCCCTAGAAAAATCTCCCCCAGCCATAGCTGCAGTAGGGACAAAAAGCTTTTCCGGTCTCGGGGCCACAGTGGGGTAGGGCGGAAAGGAATGAGCGGGGGAGGCATAAGAACGGCCAGACTGGGTCAGACCAAACGTCCCTCTAGCCCAGTATCCCGTCTTCCGACAGTGGCCAGTGCCAGGTGCCCAGAGGGAATGAACAGAACAGGTAACCATCAAGTGATCCATCCCATCACCCATTCCCAGCTTCTGGCAAACAGAGGCTAGGGACACCATCCCTGCCCATCCTGGCTAATAGCCATTGATGGACCTATCCTCCATGAATTTATCTAGTTCTTTTTTGAACCCTGTTATAGTCTTAGCCTTCACAACATCCTCTGGCAAAGAGTTCCACAGGTTGACTGGGCGTTGTGTGAAAAAATACTTCCTTTTGTTTGTTTTAAACCTGTTGCCTATTAATTTCATATGGTGGCCCCTAGTTCTTGTGTTATGAGAAGGAGTAAATAACACTTCCTTATTTGCTTTCTCCACACCAGCCTTGATTTTATAGACCTCAATCATATCCCCCCTTAGTCGTCTTTTTTCAAAGCTGAAAAGTCCCAGTCTTATTAATCTCTCCTCATACTGAAGCTGTTCCATACCCCTAAACATTTTTGTTGCCCTTTTCTGAACCATTTCCAATTCCAATAAATCTTTTTTGAGATGTGCAGACTATATCTGCACGCAGTATTCAAAATGTGGGTGTACCATGGATTTATATAGAGGCCATATGATATTTTTTGTTTTATTATCTATCCCTTTCTTAATGATTCCCAACATTCTGTTTGCTTTTTTGACTGCCGCTGCACATTGAGTGGACGTTTTCAGAGAACTATCCACAATGACTCCAAGAACTTTGAGTGGCAACAGCTAATTTAAACCCCATCATTTTATATCAGGGGTTCTCAAACTGGGGGTCGGGACCCCTTAGGGGGTTGCAAGGTTATTATATGGGGGGTCATGAGCTGTCAGTCTCCACCCCGAACCCCGCTTTGCCTCCAGCATTTATAATGGAGTTAAATATATTAAAAGGTGTTTTTAATTTATAAGAGGGGGGAGGGTCACACTCAGAGGCTTACTATGTGTAAGGGGTCACCAATACAAAAATTTGAGAACCACTGATTGATATGTATAGTTGGGATTATGTTTTCCAATGTGCATTACTTTGCATTTATCAACATTGAATTTCATCTGCCATTTTGTTGCCCAGTCACCCAGTTTTGAGAGATCCTTTTGTAGCTCTTCGCAGTCTGCCTGGGACTTAACTATCTTGAGTAGTTTTGTATCATCTGCAAATTTTGCCACCTCACGGTTTACTCCTTTTTCCAGATCATTTATGACTATGTTAAATAGGACTGGGCCCAGTACAGATCCCTGGGGGACACCACTATTTACTTCTCTCCATTCTGAAAACTGACCATTTATTCCTACCCTTTGTTTCCTATCTTTTAACGAACTACCAATCCATGAGAGAACCTTCCCCGACAAATTTTGTTCATCTATGTGTCTGACAACTTTGTTCTTTACTATAGTTTCAACCAGTTTTCCCGGTACTGAAGTTAGGCTTACCAGCCTGTAATTGCTGTGGTCACCTCCATTAGCTATCCTCCAGTCATTTGGTACAGAAGCTGATTTAAATGATAGGTTACAGACTACAGTTTTAGGCCTGCAATTTCACATTTGAGTTCCTTCAGAACTCTTGGGTGAATAGCATCTGGTCCTGGTGACTTATTACTGTTTAGTTTATGAATTTGTTCCAAAACCTCCTCTAATGACATCTCAATCTGGGACAGTTCCTTGGATTTGTCACCTAAAAGAATGGCTCAGGTTTGGGAATGGAGCTGCTGAAAGCGGCGTGGGCTGAGGGACGTACGGCCACCACTTCCAGCAGCTCCCATTGGCCTGGACCAACGAACCGCGGCCAGTGGGAGCCTCGATCGGCCGGACCTGCGGATGCGGCAGGTAAACAAGCCGGCCCGGCCCACCAAGGGCTTTCCCTACACAAGCGGCGTCCCAAGTTTGGGAAACACTGCTTTAGATGTTAGATACTGAAGGATTGGCAACAGCATGATTTTGGGGTAAGATCTGAGTTATATATTGATCTGGGTATGTGGCTGGTCCTTTAGGATCAGAAGAACCTTTTGTTTGATGAAATTGGTTTTAAATAACCACTCATCTTTAAGTCTAGTGTCTGGGATCCAGGACTGGAATACCTAAGGAGGCTGCATTTCTGACTTCTTGTTAGCCAGTGTGGTGAGACAGAAGTTTACTTTTGGTGCTGGTTTGGTATATCTTATGGAAGAATAACTACCAGTTTTTGGGGTGTGTCTTCCCTATTTCTCAGCAGCTTGTCCTGAATTTGGTATTCTCAGTTGTGACCCACTGAGGCACCGTGATAGGCTGGCTGCAGAGAGCCACGACGAGACACGGGGTGCTTGAGCCCAAAGTCCTGGAAGCAGTGAGGCCACGGGGCCCGGCCTGGATGGATAATGTGGGCCGTTGGGAGTCTGGTGAAATAAAGGGGTACTGTTTAAAGGTCAGGGTGTAGCACAGTCCCTGGGAATCAGTGATGGGGCAAAGGGAATGATTCTACAATTCTTCCTATGGAGTCACCCACACGACTCCTGGAGCACAGGTTGCTGCTGCACAGCCAGGAAACATGCCAGGAGCCATGAGAATGATTAAGGGATTGGAAAACGTGCTTTAGAGTGATAGACTCAAAGAGTTCCATCTAATTAGCTTAACAAAGAGACAGCTCAGGGGTGACTTGATCTAGGGTTACCATATTTCCACAATCAAAAAAGAGGACACTGGGGGGGGGGAAGCCCCGCCCTAGCCCCGCCCCCATCCACTCCCTCCCACTTCCCACCCCCTGACTGCCCCCCTCAGAACCCCAACCCCCCCTGCTTCTTGTCCCCTGACTGCCCCAACCCTTATCCACTCGCATGGGTGGCAGGGTTGTAGAAATTTTGGTGGTGCCCAGAACCCCCCCCCACCTGCCTAAGGCTCTGGGAGGGGGGATGGGTGGGGGGAGGAGGTCTGGGGTGCGGGTCCTGGGCTGGGGATTAGGGTGCAGGAGGGGTGCAGGGTGCAGGCTCTGGGATAGAGTTTGGGTGCTGGGTGCAGGCTCCGGGCTGGGGCAGGGGGTGGGTGTGCAGGAGGGGGTGAGGGGTGCAGGCTCTGGGATGGAGTTTGGGGGTGGGAGGCGGTGCAAAGGGAGGGGGTGCAGGCTTTGGGAGGGAGTTTGAGGGCAGGAGGGGGTGTGTGGGAAGGGGGGAGGGGGTTTGGGAGGGAGTCTGGGGATAGGAGGGGATGCAGGGATGAGGGCTGTGGGTCTGAGGATGAGGGGTTCATGATGCAGGAGGGGGCTCAGGGATGGAGCAGAGGATTAGGGTGTGGGGGGATGAGGGCTGGGACTGAGGGGTTTGGGATGTTGGAGAGGCTCGGGGCTAGGGTGGAAGGGCAGGGTAAGGGCAGCCTGTCTTCCCATTAGTAGATGGGGGACACTAGGACCCGGGGGCAGCAGACAAGGGAGAGGCAGGTGGGGGGGGCCCACCGGGGACGGGACGCAAGGAGGGGGGCTGGCAGGTGGAGGAGGGGGACCCATCCAACACTCCCCCGCTCCCTGACTGCCCCCCCCTTACCATTCTGGCTCCACGTGTTTGCAAAATACTCTGCCCGGTGGGTTGGATCCAACATGTTACACAGGACAGCAGACAGAGGGAGGGGGGAGCAGGGGAGGGCTCTGGCTGCTGGAGGCCAATGGGAGTGGGTCAGTTGGCCCAGCCGCCCAATCAGCAGCCGCACTCTGCATGGAAGGGAGGGAGGGAGGCGAGGGAGAAAAAAACCCCGGACATTGTAACCTTGTTACCAATTCCTCCCGGACGGCTATTTAGAGACGCAAAAGCCGGACATGTCCGGGGAAATACGGACGGATGGTAACCCTAACTTGATCCCAGTCTAAAAGCATCTACATGGGGAACAAATATCCAGACATGGGCTCTTCAATCTAGCAGACAAAGGTCTACCTGGAAGTTGAAGCTGGACGAATTTAGACTGGAAATCAATTTCAGTCAAAAAAATGTCACCCAACTCTACTTCCAAGTGACTGGCCCAGCACCTGCACTTCTCTCAGAGTGGGGGCCTGCAATTCAGCCCAGTTTTAGATGTGATCTTCAGGTCCAACTAGGTTTGCCCTTGCTGGACTCTTCCCTTCAGGTATTGTGATCAGTATGAAAATGTAGTGAGAGTGGACGGTTTAAAAACAAAAAATAAAAAACAAAGCATTATTTATCGGAGTTGGAGAGGAAAGGGTTAAAAGAACAAGTGTCAGATTTCAAAAGGTATTTAGGCATCTAACTGAGTTATTCCTGGTTTACGGGGGTGCATGAGAAAGGAGATTCAGCTCCATGGACCTTTAACTCTCATTCTAATCTTAACTCTTATGCTAACATTTACTCCCATCATGACACTACCTCAGTCTGTACCGCCAGCCCTGACTCCTTCACTCTACCCCCAACCCTGACCCTAAATTGAACCCTAACTGTAATCTAAACCCTAATTCTGAGTCAGTCTCAGACCCAACCCTTGTGTATTGTCTTTGTTTTACAAGGCCTGTGTCAATACACCTGAACAACTCCCCCAATAAAATAGATTGCCCTCATCTGAAGATACTTTACTTGCACAGATATTTGCATATGATTGAGCTGGACTCAGAATTCTTGTTCCTCCAGATGCCATGTAACCCTTCTGCCTGTCAGAGCTGGCAGCAACAAGGGCCGGGTTCAGTATCTAGGGGTTCCGTTTCAATAACAATGCAAAACCAGCTCAAGCCCCCACCCAGTGACCTGGGACAATGACATACCCCGCCCTCCCCCCCCCGGCGCCTCTAGGAGGCAATACTTCCCCTCTCGCAAGCACGGAGTCTGAGTGTAGCAAAAGCCTTTTAATAAAGGAGGGAAACAATGCCGCATTATGTGGGGAAACACCACAAACAGGATTCATAACACAAACCATGAGCAAAAGACCCACCCCCAAGTAAGTTTGGCAGTGTCCTTTTCCCCTCAGGGTCTTAAATCCAGCAACCCAAAAGTCACCTCTCCCACAGTTTCTGTCCTTGGTCAGTGCAGTCCCCAGAGTTCAGAAGTTCATCTGCGGAGTTTACCTCCCAGCCTGGGTGGAAGTGGGGGAGGTATGGGGGCACCTTATATGCTCCACTGCTTGGGTCAACGGCCGATTGCCACACCTCTTTGTGGGGTTCTGCTGCAGTCTTCACCACCAGCCATTCTGCTAGCCACTCACAAATATGTCTTGAGGCTCTCCCTACACAGCTCTCAGTGATTTCAACTCTTAATAACTTCACTGTTAGTAGGGGAGCCTCAGTGCTGGTGCACTCAGAACCACTAACCCAAAGTAGATCTAATGCTCACACATAGATATCAGTGATTTTGGCCCTGCAGCATATGACAAGACTCCTAACCAAGTCAAATTCAGCTCTACTATTACACCATTAGGGTGACCAGATGAGAAGAAGAAAATATCAGGACATATCAGGGGGAGGGTGTCCACCAGCAGAGAAAAAAAAAAAAAAAACCAAGTGCTGCTAGCAGAACAAACAGCCAAGTGCTGTCAGCAGAGCAAAATAGCGGAACAAAGATCAGTCAGGACACAGGAGAAACACCTAAATATCAGGACATTTCAAGTTGGTGTTTAGGGCTCTTAGGCAACACCAACCAGGCTAGAAACAGCAACCTCTCTCAGTTCATCCTATTTTGGAACCCATGTCCCTTCCCTAGCAAGAACTACTAAGTTGAGGGTTATGTCCTTGATTCACATAACCAGGATAACAACACTTCATTACTCCTGCCCCAATAACAAAGAGACCGGGGGTCCCACAGCAGCCAAAGTGACCATTTGGGCAGGAAGTCCATCATGCTAGGCAGGGTGGGTGTGCCCATGCAAACGAGATCAGCCCCTGAAATCCTTTTCCACAGCTCACCACCAGATGTCAGGGTAGAGCTCATCCTGACTCTGCTTACACCAGATAGGACCAAGATGCTACTTAATAAATGAGGGACTTCTTGATAGGAGGGCATGCTCTAGTTCTCTGCAAAGGCCCATATAGTCCATAGCCTCTCTGCTCACACGATGGTGGTGTTAGTTGTAGGACTGAGTTTAGCTGAAATGCAGCAGGTTAGATCAAGAGGTTTGACTCGAGAGTGAGAATTTTCCCAGATAACAAAGCTACTGCTATCAGACAGTTCAGCCTACCCTGAACATGTCAGGGAAATGAAACCTGGATATATATGGAAAGAAACCAGCAGTCCTTACTTTTCCTCCTCCCCCGCTCTCATCACTACACTCCCCAAACTCGGGATTAGAACCTGTGAGTCCAGACTCCAAGCCCACCACTAGACCCCGATCCTTATTCAAAACTGGGTATCAAACCCAGAAGTCCTGACTCCAAGCCCCCTGCACTAACCATTAGACCCCACTTCCCTCCCAGAATTGAGAATACAATCCCTCCAAACCTCCCGGCTCTAACCCACTTGACCCCACTCCTGCCCCAAGGATGGGAATAGAACCTACGAGTCATGATTCCAAGTCTTCCCCTTGCTCTAACCACTACACCCCATTGCACTCCCCAAACTGGGGATAGAACCCAGGAGTCCTGACTCCCATAACTGTGCTGTTGCCATAGAACATTTGGCCTCCACTTTGGAATAGAAAATGTCACTAATGATGTAAATTTGTGGGTGGTGAGTGCTGAAGCTGAACAGAAGAGAGTAGGGAAACTACCCCTGCTTTAAGAGTAAAAACTGACTCTCCCTTGGCCAGCTGATTTGCTGAGGTAAATCTCCTGTGGGCATCCATGCTGTTATGTGGATTTACACAGCTAACAATCTGGTCCTTTGTGTGGGATGGAACATCATGGATGAAACTCCTGTTTAGCCTACCCCCTTCAGAGGGACAATGCAATGGAGGGGGATCAAACTGAAAACCCGTAAGGTAATAAAAATAGCACGTAGCCCTGGTATAGCACTTTTCATCAGTTGATCTCAAAGTACTTTAGAAGGAAGTCAGGATCACTATCCCCATTGCACAGATGGGGAAACTGAGGCACAGAGTGGGGAAAGTGATATACCCAAAGTCACCCAGCAGCAGAGCCAAGAACAGAATGCAGGATTCCAGAGTCCTGGGCCAGTGCTCTAGCCACTAGGCCACACTGCCGCTGTCTGCATCATTTTTACACCTGTGGCGCTCTTTGCCACTGGGTATCACTGAGGCAAAGTGCTTGGCACGTCTGGAAAAAAGGTTTATACACAGATTATCAGCCAAAGGTGCAGGGTGGGTAGGATGAGAATTTCTAAAGTATTTGAGCCTTCAGACTTCAAGATATAAACCAGCCACTGATTGCCCGGAGGTAGGAAATAACTGTATAGTGGCCTATTCAGAGGATTTACTGTTAGTATCATTATTTATTTGTAGAGCTCTGTGGGAACTGGAATGTACATTTTGCAGGAAATCCCAGGATTTCAAAATCTGGTTTCGATCCGAATCGGAAACGTGTTTTGTGTCAAATTTCTGTTCCCCATGTAGGCACTTTCCCTTCTCTCTGTGAAACTAAACAGAAGGAGCTCCTGGAGTCTCTCACGATCATGCATAAGGTACAAGAAGGCAAATCAAAGTGTTTTGTTTCAATTTTGCCTTTTTTATTATTTTATATGATATTGTTGTGGGTTGGGAAAAACATCACTGAAGCTGGTGTGTGTAACCACCACCTGTCATTTGAGATACCTGCAAGAGACAATATGCATAGAAATATAAAGTCGTATATCTAGGAGCAAAGAATGTCAGCTATACAGTAACAACAAGGAGTCCAGTGGCACTTTAAAGACTAACAGATTTATTTGGGCATAAGCTTTCGTAGGTAAAAACCCCACTACCTCAGAGTTATGAACTGATCACAGACCTCATTTGGAACTGGAAGTACATTGGAAGTACAAATGCAAGCAGGCAGCAACAGAGACAAAAAACCCCCAATACAGTACAGTGCAGTGTTATATGTAAACTGCTGGGGGGAGGGGGGAAGGGAAAGTTAAAAAAAAAGATTTGACAAGGTAAGGAAACTGTTTCTGTGCTTGTTTCAATTAAATGAAGATGGTTAAAAGCAGCATTTTTCTTCTGCATAGTAAAGTTTCAAAGTTGCATTAAGTCAATGTTCAGCTGTAAACTTTTGAAAGAACAACCATAAGTTTTTGTACAGAATTGTGAACATTTCAGAGTTAACAACCTCCATCCCGGAAAAGAGTTGGGGGTTGTGGCGGATAAGCAGCTGAACATGGGCTCCCAGAGCGACACTGGGGCCTAAAGGTCTAATGTGATCCTTGAATGATGTCTAAACAGGGGCATATCAAATAGGAGCAGAGAGGTTCTTTTACCTCTGTAGTTTGCGCTGGTGCGACCACTGCTGGAATCCTGTGTCCATGTCTGGTGCCCTCAGTTCAAAATGGATGTTGATAAATGGGAGAGGGGTCAAAGAAGAGCCATGAGAATTATTAAGGGACTGGAAAAAATGCCTTATAGTAACAGACTCAAGGAGCTCAATCTATTTAGCTTAACAAAGAGAAGGTTAAGGGGTAACTTGATCCCAGTTGATAAGTACCTCCATGTGCTAGTTCTGCATCTGGTGTTGGTCTCGGTCAGGGACTAGGCGGTCCATGGTTCTGATCCAGTGCAGCAGGTCCTACATCCCTCTAGCCTTTAAAGAAACAGCAGCTATTGACATGCTAGGGAGCAAGTTTAGAAGGCGCAAAGCAGTGTCTCTTACCTTCAGCCCCTCCTGGCTTCTGAGCCACATCTGTGATGGAGGGATAGATGCACACAGAGACATCTGACTGCTCTGGCTCTTACTCTCTCAGTTCCTACCCTTTTTATAGGGACCAAGTGCCAACTCTTAACTCCACCGAACTCACTGGCAAACCTGCCTTCACCCCATAGGACCCGAACGCCCTAGACCCATGCAATTTGGGAAGTAATGCTAGCAAATCTGACCTGCCCACCCCTTCCTTAGAAAGCTGCCCTGATTAGATGGTTCCCTGAAGGTGGAGGAGATGCCTGTGTACTCCTTGGGCCGGACTCTGCTGGGATAACCCTGGTGACTTCAATGATGTTTACACCAGCAGGGAATTTGGCCCGTTCTGTTGGCCTTCTGCAGGGCCAGCTGTTCGAGATCAGGCCTCAGCCATGATTATGGATAAGATTTTGTCACAGTTATTTTTAGTAAAAGTCATGGACAGGTCATGGGCAATAAGCAAAAATTCATGGGAGCCATGATCGGTCTGTCACTTTTACTAAAAATAATGGGTGGGTGGGATAGGGGAGAGAGAGGGTTGGGTGGGAGGGAAGGAATGTGCTGGAGGGTTGCCAGGTGTCCGGTTTTCGAAAAGGGACCCTGGTGGCTCCGCTCAGGACCGCTGACCGGGCCATAAAAAGTCCAGTTGGCGGCGCAGCAGGGCTGGCAGGCTCCCTGCCCAGGTTCACAGCGTGGCTCCCAGTAAGTGGACGGCATGTCCCTCTAGCTCGGGAGCGGCCACGGGGGCTCTGTGCGCTACCCCAGCCACAAGTGCCGGCTCTGCAGCTCCCATTGGCAGGAACCATGGCCAATGGGAGCTGCAGGGGCGGCACCTGTCAGTGGGGGGCAGTACATGGAGCCATCACGCTACTCCTGAGCTGGAGGGACATGCTGGCCGCTTCCCGGGATCTGCCTGAGGTAAGTGCCACCCGGAGCCTGCATCCCCTCCTGCACCCCAACCCCCTACCCCAGCTCAGAACCCCCTCTCTCACCCAAACTCCCTCCCGGAGCCCGCACCCCACACCTCCTCCCACACCGCAACCACCTGCCCAGCCCTGAGCCCCCTCCCGTACCCAAACTCCCTCCCAGAGCCCACACCTCCTCCCACACCGCAACCACCTGGACAAAGCCCCATCCAGCACCCTGAACCCCTCATTTCTGGCTCCACCCCAGAACCCACACCCCCAGCCCAGATCCCATACCCCCTCCAACACTCCAGCCCTCTGCCTCAGCCCTGACCCTCTCTGACACCCCAACCCGCTGCCCCAGCCCGGAACCCCTCCTGCACCCCAAACCCCTCATCACCGGCTCCACCCCAGAGCCTGAACCCCAGCCAGAGCCCTCTCTCCTTCCCCCCCCCACACCCCAACTCCATGCCCAAGTCTGGAGCCCCCTCGCTCACTCTGAACCCCTTGGCCCCAGCCTGGAGCCCCCTCCTGCACCCTAAACCCCTCATTGCCAGTTCCACCCCAGAGCCCGCACCCCAAGACAGAGTCCTCACCTGCTCCCGCACTCCAACCCCCTACCCAGTGAAAGAGAGCGAGGGTGTGGGAGAGTGAGATGGAATGGGGCTTCGGGGCAGGAGCAGGGCAAGGGTGTTCGGTTTTCTGCGATTAGAAAGTTGGCAACCCTGCATGGGCCCCATGGGGGGGAACTGAAAGTCCTACCCCACCGCCATGGGGGTGGGTCACAGCCCCAGCTCCAGCCCTGGCCCCAGCTCCAGCTGCAGCCATAGGGAATGGGGAGGGGGCACACAGTAACTTCAATGGCACCTGGAATGAAGATGAATTCAGGGACTCCTGGAAAGTGCCTCTTGATGTGGTGCAGCAAGAGGTGCCTCATCTGTGATACAGCTCCAATTGCACCGTACAAGACCGAGAACGCCTGTGGGCTGATCACAACCACCTCGGGACCATTCAAAATCGTCACAGATCTGCCCGACTGGGTACTTCAGCCACGGTCTCCAAGACATATGTGCTGACAATGGGGTGGCACGATCTGTGCCAGACAGATGGAATCAAGATTGGAGCCTGGCAGACAGCCTCCTTTGGCCGTAAGTTTACAGACCCATCTCCCAAATAATAATAATAATAATAATAATATTATATGGAGATATACCTATCTCATAGAGCTGGAAGGGACCCTGAAAGGTCATCAAGGCCAGCCCCCTGCCTTCACTAGGAGGACCAATTCTGCCCCAGATTCCTAAGTGGCCCCCTCAAGGATTGAACTTACAACCCTAGGCTTAACAGGGCAATGCTCAAACCACTGAGCTATCCCACCCCCTTTAGTATTTGCAATTTATTACTTTGTGTCACAGTCTGCCCTCAGAGTTGGTGTCTGCTGATCCCACCATCACAATGGGGCACTATGGGGCACTGCGATGCTGTCATTGACCCCTACCAGACAAGATCATGTTGCCCCTTTCAGCCAAAGTGATTTTCCAATATTTAGGGCCTAGTTGGGTGTTTCCATTAGGATGAGAAATAGACCATATGAGTCAGATTTGCTCTTGTTTCTTTACAATAAATTGCACACCCTGAACACTGGAGAAACGAAGGACAGCAGCAGATAGTTACCTTGCTCAGAAATCCCCATGGCTGCGTCTCCAGCAGGCTTTGTGCCCAAGAAGTCCTGTCTCTCTGCTTCCTCTCAGAGTCATGTTCAGACTCCTTCTGTAGGGTTTTTACCTCCATCCCACACAGTCTGTAGCTGATCTCTTAGCCCTTGCATTTGCAACCCGGGGAACCCCATTAATCCACAGGGATGATCTCTGATCTGCAAATTGACTAGCATGATTTTCTGCAGCTGTTTTTACTACACAAAGGAGTTTGATAGCTCCTTTTGTTGAGCCTGATGGAGGTTGCTCAGCTGAACCACTGGCTTTAACAAGGCTCTGATTGCCTTTGGAGTGAAGATGCCTTCTGCTGGCAAACGTTAGCACCTTTCCCCTAACCCTCCAAATCCATGCTATAATTAGATTTGGAAGGATTAGATTTTTAATTGGTAAATGTTGATTTCAAAACACACACACATACACACACACACTCACTCAACAAAAACACAATTCTATTGATGATAATCAAAATTTACAGCTAGGCAAAGTAAGAAGAGTGCTGCTTGAGAACTTATTAAAGTCCCACCTTAATGTGTATAAAATATGTACTGCTGGTGTTAAATAATTTCCCACAACTGTGAAAATTTAAATGAATAAAACTCTTTAAAAAAGCTTAAAATAAACATGGGTATTATCTAAATAAATAAACATGGAGATATACCTATCTCATAGAACTGGAAGGTCATTGAGTCCAGTCCCCTGCCTTCACTAGGAGGATCAAGTACTGTCCCTGACAGTTCCCCCCCTTCTTCTTTTTTTTTTTTCCTTTTTTTCTTTCACCAAATCCCTAAATGGCCCCCTCAAGGATTGAACTCATAATGCTGGGTTTAGGAGGCCAATACTCAAACCACCAAGCTATCCCTCCTCCCCCCCAAAAAAATTAAAAATAAAAGTAATATTCTGCTGAGCCTAATTATAACTACATCAGGAAACAGACTTGAAGAGATGCAGTGATTTTATTCCAGAATAATTACTCTGCTTTGGAAGTGCATTAATTATTCTGAAATCTAGTAACACTGCTACTCCTCTTTCTGGAATAGGACATAATTACTCCTGGGGGAATTCTGCGCCAAAAAATTAAAAATTCTGCAACAAAAAAATAAAATTATGCGCAAAATATTTTAAAATTCTGCAACATTCTGCATATTTTATTTGTCAAAATAACACAATATAATCACAACAGTTTCAATTATTTTTGGTCATTTATTTCAAAATACTTGTCAGCAATTATGTTTGTAACCATACAGACAAAAAAGATTCAGGAAATGGTTTTTGACAAATAGATTCCTTACTAGGCTTATGAATACAGAACTCTGAGTAATAATTCATTTAAACTGCAATACAAAACTGTATTTCCCGCACCCCTCCGAAGCAGTGCAAAGGCTGGGGGGAGTCAGGGGTAATGGAGGGGCTGAGGGAGAGAGAAGTAAATTGCTGCGAAGGAGCCTGTGTGTGAACTTGGAGGGTTGTTGGGTATGGGTGGGAAAAGTATGGAACAGGTTTATTTGGGGGGTGGGGAGGGATTGTTCTGGAGCTTCGCCCATGGAGACCTTGGCTGACCTCTAGCTTCTCCCATTCGGTCAGGCACATCTGCCCCTGTCCTGATGTATAACTGCACCCCTGTGTGTCCTTGCACCCCCTGTCCACATGTGTCCCTCCAGCCCTACTCAGACACCCACTCCCCCATACCCATGTGGCCCTGCACCCCCTCCCCCTGTCCCTATGTGGCTCTGTACCTCCTCCCCCATCCCCATGTGTCTCTGTGCCCCCACCCAGACCCTCCCCATCCCTATGTGTCCCTGTACCCCCTCCCGGTGTGCCTCTGTGCCCCCACTCAGCCACCCTCTGTAGCTCTGCATCCCCTCCCCCATCACCATGTGGCCTTGCACCTCCCTCCCCGCAATGGCTCTGCCCCTCCACTCCCATTCAGCCCTTGCCCCAGTCTGTCCTCCCCCACTAGCCCTTATGAGCCCCTATCTGACCCCCCCAGCACCCAATGCTGTCTGTCTCCCCATAGCCCCTGTCTCCTAACCTGGCTCGAGAGGTGCTGTGAAGAAGGCAGGCGCTTTCCCTTCCCTAGCTGGCCAGGAGCGGCTGCTTTCTTCTAGCATCACAGCACCATCTGGTGGGTAAAAGGCAGAAATGCAGAAGTTATGTTCTGCTGGGAGCTGCTGCTGTTCTTGTGCCACAGTGCCTCTGGTGGGCAAAAGGCGGAACTGCAGCAACATTTTGGCAGAAGCTTTTTTCTGTGCAAAAAATTAAAAATATGCATGGCTCATTAATTATGTGCACAGGCAGTAGCACAAAATTCTCCCAGGACTAATCCATGCCGGGAGCCATTCCAGAATAGCTATTGCGGAATATATTATTCCGCAATAGCTATTCTGGTCAATTTCTTCATGTAAACAAGCCCCTAGTAAAAAAAAAGTGATTATAACAACGGGCCAATCGGATCCAAAGACGATGTCTCTGGTGGAATCATTCTTTTTGTAGACCTAGTCAAAAACTTTTTGTCAAACCTTTTCTTTCTTTCAATGCAAAATGGATTTTCCATTCACTGAGAAGTTTCACAAGCAAATTTCCATTTTTGTTGATACATTTTAAAAATGTGGCTTTTTAAAAAGCCAAATCCCCAAAAACATCCATGGAAAAATTTGAAGGGGAAAATAAAAAATTGTTGCTCTTTAAACATTTACTGGAAAACTTAAATATATTTTTAACCAGCTTGACTACTAAATTTCTCTCTTTGTGTCTCATCTGCTTCCTCTCTCTCTCTCTCTCCAGCCCTTGCCTGCCCTGTCAACAGCCATGACGAGCTGTGCACCAGATCCTGCCATTTCACTTGTGCCCGCTTGTCTGCCCCTGCCCAGTGCACCAGGAAATGCTTTGAAGGCTGCCAGTGCAACATTGGCTTCATGTTTGATGGAGAGGCTTGCGTATTCCCGGCTAGCTGCAGATGCATAGTGCAACAGATGCGATATCAATGTGGGTGTTGGGTTATCAGTCTGGCCGTCTTCGCCGATGCCCTTGTAGCTGTGGGGCTCTTCCAGTTTCCCAGAAGAAGTTGGAGAGTGACTGTGGAGATGCGTGTGCAAGGTGGCGACACATGAAACCTAAGCTCAATGCTGCCCTGATGGTCACCCATGCGGCTTTACTGGCATGTAGTTAGGTTAATCATCCACATTTCCACACACTCTGATGAAACTGATCCATCTTGTTTGAGTAACGTGGAGCTTTAACCCCAGGCTGGAGCTATAATGGAGACATGAATACTCTACACTATATACTCTACACTGCAGCTTCATCATATGGGAGGTGGGGGTGCAGGGGAATAGCTTGGGCAGACCCATCTTTCATCAAAGGAAAGAGCATCAGGAGTACACGGCTATTCCCAGCTCTGCCCCAGAATAAATCAATCGGTGCCTCCTTTTCCCCAACTGTAAAATGGGGGCAATGGTCCTCTCTTTGGGAGGCAGTGTGGCCTAGTGCAGGGGTTCTCAACCTTTTTCTTTCTGAGGCCCTCTTGACATGCTATAAAAACTCCAGGGCCCAGCGGGGTGGGGGGCTGGGGCCCTCAGGGTAGGGATCTTGGGCATAGGTGTAGTTTGACTTCTTTTTGGGGGGGGGGGGGGGGGGGGGCCAGCAGGGCTCAAGCCACCTCCACATGACAGGGTCCAGGGAGGGAGTGCCACCTCCACCCCCTGACTCACCTCAGCAGACCACCCAGCCTGTCTGGGTTGTGGGGGGGAGGGGGCGTGCAACAAAAAATTATAACTCAAAGGTGGGAGGCTTAGCTCAAAAAGTTTGAAAACAGCTTAGGGTTCAGGGAGGGGGTAGATAGGGGCTGTGGTGCAGATAGGGGCAGCTTAACTTGCAGGCTGGGGGATAGCTCAGGGTGCAGGGAGAGGAGTAGGGGCTTTGTGCAGGCAGAGGAATAGCTCAGGGTGCAAGGAGGGGGTAGCTGGGGCTGTGTGCAGGCAGGGGGTAGCTCAGGGTGCAGGGA
>NW_020664812.1:718315-725313 GCF_002925995.2 Terrapene triunguis | reverse complement strand
CCACCCAGCCTGTCTGGGTTGTGGGGGGGAGGGGGCGTGCAACAAAAAATTATAACTCAAAGGTGGGAGGCTTAGCTCAAAAAGTTTGAAAACAGCTTAGGGTTCAGGGAGGGGGTAGATAGGGGCTGTGGTGCAGATAGGGGTAGCTTAACTTGCAAGGAGGGGGTAGCTGGGGCTGTGTGCACATGGGGTGGCTAGGTGCAGGGAGGGGGATGGCTGGGGCTGTGTGCAGGCAGGATGGTAGCTCACGGTGCAAGGAGGGGTAGCTGGGGCTGTGTGCACATGGGTGGCTGTGGATGCAGGGAAGGGGGTGGCTAGGAGCTGTGTGCAGGCCGGGGGATAGCTCAGGGTGCAGGGAGAGGGGTAGGGGCTGTGTGCAGGCAGGGGATAGCTCAGGGTGCAGGGAGAGTGGCACGAGTGGCGGGTCGCATAAACAGGAGGAGGTGTTGCCTCCCCAAACAGCCAGGTGTGACCCCGCCCCCTGCCGTGATGCTCCCTGCATGCGGCTGCAGCTCCAGTAGTTCTCCAGGCTCTGAGTCCAGCCCCCCAGTGCTCTGGGGCTGCGCGCCGCCTGCCTTCCCGCGCTCCGGAGCTGGAGAGGCTGAGGCCGTGTGCCACCTGTCATCCCAGCGCTCCTTTGGGGCTGGGGGCTAGCTGCGAGACTGGGCTTGGCTCCAGCGGGGCCTCGGGCGGAAGGGGCGGGGCTGGGGGCTAGCCTCCCCCAGCCAGCGGTTCACGTGCCACCCATGGAGAGGGGTATTAGGGGCTGTGTGATGGGAGGGCTCCCCTATGGTCCCTGTTCCCGGAGGGGTCTGCCAGCCACAGAGCCAGGTCTCCCAACCTGGGGGGCTGTTACCGGCTGCCTCTGTGGGAGAAAAGGGGGCTGGGAGCTGAGGAACAGCTTCAACCTGGAGCAACAGCAGGAGAGGAAGGAACACTGCTGCTGTCTGCTCCGTGTCACCAGTCAGCTGGCTTCCCACCTCCAACCTGGCCTGGGGCGGGGAGAGGAGATGCGGGGTGGTGTGCAGCTGTCCCCGGGACTGCCGTGCTCTTGCACTGCAGTTTTTGAGGGGGGCAATCAGGAGCGACGCCAGCTTTTTTGCCGCCCTAGGCGGCGGAAGGTCCCACTCCCGAAATACCGACGACGACCGGGGTGGCCGAAGATCCGGCCGCCGCGGTCGCCGCCCCCCAAATGTTAGCGCCCTAGGCGACTGCCTAGATCGCCTAATGGGTTACGCCGGCCCTTGGGGCAATGCCCTCCATGTCCCCAACTCTGCCCATGGGCTCAGGGCTTCTGCCCGGCCCCACAGGGAGCACCAGGGCTCGGGGTTCCGGGATTCAGCCCTGTGCCTCCCGGGAGGCGTTGGGGATTGGGGCTTCAGCCCTGCACTTTCCGGCTTCAGCCCCGCCGGGGGCACCGGGAATTGGGGCTTCATCTTGTCTCTCCTCCTGAATATCAGAGGCTGCTAAACCTGACCAGTTACATTGTACTGAGCCCAATAACCAGACTCAATTATTACAGCCCTCTGGAGACTAAGCTGCTCTGTGGGGTGCAGCCAATGGCCAAGGTCCCTGCATTTGCAGGGAATTGATTCAGTGAGACAGACCCAGATGATTGTAGGAAGCAACCTGCACCTGTGGGCTCCTTTCCCAGCAGTGGCCAAGTCTTCACTTAAAACTAACACTGGCATAGCAATATCAGTCAGGGGTGTGGGCTTTCCCCCCCGAGCTACACACACAAAATGTCCAATGAAGGCGCAGCTATGCCAGCATGGTGGCAACACAGCCTGTGTCACCAATCTGTTGTGTGACACTGGGAAAATCGCTTCCCCACTTTGTGCCTCGGTTTCCCCTGCCACTCTCAGATTCTAAGCTCTTCAGGGCACGGACTGTCTCTCACTTTGTGCAGCACCAAGCGTAATGAAGCCCAGATTTAAGTAGTGGCCTTGGAGGGCACTGAAGTACAAATGCTTGTAACAATAGTGATAGCAGATGGTTAGTTTCTGCTCATCCCGGGACTGTTCTCATTGTGTTCATGAAGTTGTTTGTCTGGGAATTTCCCTTCAGGCTGTGGAGAGGGTTATCTCTGGTGACTGCCCTGAGAAATGCACCTGCCACGTTGCAGGCAGGCTCATCTGAGAGGAACACAACTGCTGTGCCAGACAGGACTGCATGCACCAGGACAGGTGCACGGTTGCATGAAGTGGGAAGGCTAGTGCATGCTGGCCCCAAGAGCCCGGCTCACCTCCTTTGATGGCACCACTGGGGAAGCCCTCTACAGCAGGGCCTATGAGGTGGCTTGGCTCTGTGATGACAGCAGTGGGGATGGTCCAGAGGCTGGGAGCAATGACTACATTTTCTGCTGTGAAAAGGAACAAGAGGACCTGGGTAAGAGGGGTCCATTTTAGAACAGCTTGAGGCACAAGTGCAGAAAGCTCATTCACCCGAGTCTGACCTGGGCAGCTCAAACGCAGGGAATCCAGCCTCATAAACCCCCTGGAGGGGAGTTTTTGGCTCTGAGCAGGTGATGTGATTTGTGCACAGATGAATAGCGACGTAGTAGCAAAGTCTGAAATCGAGACCAGGAATCCTGACTCCCAGCACTAGATCCCACTCCTCCTCCCAGAGCTGGTGGTAGAACCCAGGCGTCCTGACTCCCAGCCCCCACGGCTCTAACCCACTAGATCACGTCTCTGGGTGGTGAGTGGCTCTGTAGACGTTGCTTGCTCAGACAGAGCACAGCAGTGACTCTCCATGGGTGGGATGCTTCAATGGGCAGGTTTTATAAACCCTGTGCAGTATCTACCCTTTCTCTCTCCCTCTTTTTCTCTCTCCCTCTTGTGTTATCATGTCATTGTAACAACCCTCCATGCATATTTTCGGCAGAGAAATACTGAAAATGTTTTTGCTAAAATCTGCTGAAAAGAAAAAAAAGAAAAGAAGAAAAATCAATGGGGGGAGGGCTTTAATTTTCTGATGAAAGAAAATCAAAAATTTCCACCAAATATTTGTGTGTATGTGGGGTGGGGGAGAATCATCTTTCAACTAACTCCACGAAAAGCCTCTTTAATATAGCAGAGCAAAATTCAGTGGCTGGAAACTGAAATTAGAAAAATTACGATTCTAAATAAGACACATTTTTCACAGCGTGGGAAATTAGTTTTTGGAACAGCATCCCACAGTGCTTGGTAGACTTGCTGTCACTTGGAAACTGTCAATCAAGACTGAAAATCTTTATAAAAGATACACTATAATTCAACCATGTAGTGTCAACTTCGTAGCAAGGAAGAACAATTCCCTCCGCTGCATGAATTATGAGGCAAAATTCTCTGGCCTGTGTTATCCAGGAGGTCCGACTGGATAGTCTAATGTCCCCTGCTGGCCTGAAGTGAATTATAAAGGGTTCATGTTGCACAAAGACGTGGAATTTCCATCCTGAAGGAGGCTGGCTAACTCTTTTCTTCCATTTTTCTCTTTTAGTGATATCTAGAGACTATCTGGCTGGTCTTTCTCTCTCCTGTTCTGAACCCTGCTGCTATTTCCAGCAGTATTAGGTTGTAGACTAGCACGAGAGCACCATAGAGAGTTTTATCTGCTATCGCACAAAGGAGTGCTAAGCCCTGAATCATGAGACTTTATATGGCTTCAAAAATATGTTTGTGCATTAACTAGGATAACTGGATATTCTTGTTATTCCTAGAAATATCCAGTTCCTCTTTGAAACTGGCTGAATTCTTGTACTCAAAGACATCTTGTGGCAGGGAGTTCCACAGTCTTGTTACATGTTGAGTGAAAAAGTATTTCCTTCTTTCAGTTTCTGACAGGCCACTTACTAATCTTACATAAATACCTAGCAACATGGACATTTAAAACAACAAAAAATAAAAAATCCCCACCAAAACAAATACTCGGTTGCACAAGCTTCTCCTCCTGAGGAGAAGATGAAGGAACAAACACCTGACAGATGTGTAGTCACGTTGCTTAATGTTCTACTTGAAGGTGCTAAGATACTATGGTAACGAGCTCAAGATAAAAGCCTATCTACAATAGAATATAGAAGAGTATATAAAAGAATCAATTTAATTGAATATCCTCTTGTTCTTGTGTTATGAGCCTGGTAGAAGAGAAGCTCCAGAACTACCTTTCCAATCCCAGTTGCGGATTTACAAATTTCAATCATGTCCCCTCATCTCCATCTCCTTTCTAAGGGGAACAACCCCAAACTTCTCCAGACGAGAGTCCTCCAGCTAATCACTTCTGTGTACAGAGTGTTTTCCTCCATAGCACTAGTGTGGTTAGTGTCTTCCAATGCATTCAATGTGTCAGATACTGCACTGTCATTGTCAATACAAACGACGCTGCAACTTTATCAAGAAATAAACTCTGTTCTGCAAACCTCAGCAAGTGGTTTTGCTGCGTTGTTCTTCTTTGTTTATGTTTACCTGGCATTTCCCAAAGGGTGGAGTGGGCCTGGGGGCTCAGACCGGACTCTCAATGGATCGTCAGAGTGTCAGCTCTTCAAAAAAACAGCAAAGGTTTTCTAGCTCTAAGGTTGTAAAGAAAACCTTCAGTTTTAGATAGTGATATGCATGTCTGAGAGAACGGGTGCATGCTAGGTAGAGGGGAGTATAGGGATGGACAGAGAGATGGTTAGAGAGGGTGTAACAGAGTGTAACCCTGGTTAACAGGCCTGAGGAAAAAGGGAGCCATGCTTGTTGTCGGGTAGATGAGAGATAGGGAAGACTGCAGCGTGCTCACCTTGCCAAGGGTGTTAAGCCTTGTGATGGGGTGAACCCTGGGGGATGGAAGGCTGGCTAAGCCAAGTTGGAGGCGGGATGAGAGGAGGACAGCTCTGCCTGAAGAAATGTGAGTGATCCCCTGCCTACCTGCCTGAGGGGAACATCGGCTTCCCCCTGCCCACCCCTCCCCCTGCCCGAGGGGAGCACAGGCCTCCCTCAGCAACTGCCATTCCCTGCCTGAGGGGAGCATGGGCCATACTTACATCTTGCCTGGCAGGGCCCGTAGGGTTGCCAACTTTCTACTCATACAAAACTGAACACCCTTGCCCGCAGCTGCCCTGCCCCTCTTCCGAGGCCCCATCCCCCACTCACGGCATCCTCCCTCCCTCTGTCGATCGCTCTCCCCACCCTCACTCACTTGCTCATTTTCACCGGGCTGGCTCAGGGGGTTGGGGTGCGGGAGGGGGTGAGGGCTCTGCTGTGGGGCCAGAAATTAGGGGTTCAGAGTATGGGAGGGGGCTCTGGGCTGAGACAGGGGGATGGGGCATAGGGGGAAGTGAGGGATCTGCCTGGGGGTGCGGGCTGTGGGGTGGGGCCGGGGAGGAGGGATTTGGGGTGCAGGAAGGGGCTCTGCACTGAGGGGTTCAGAGGGTGGGAGGGGGATCAGAGCTGGGGCAGGGGGTTGGGGCATGGGAGGGGTTCAGGGGTGCAGGCTCCGGGTGGCACTTACCTCAGGCAGCTCCCAGAAGCAGCAGCACGTCCCCTCTCCGGCTCCTACGCAGAGGTGCGGCCTGGTGGCTCCGTGTACTGCCTCGTCCGCAGGCGCTGCCCCCACAGCTCCCAGTGGCCTAGGAGCCGGAGGGGAGACATGCCACTGCTTCCGTAAGCTGCGTGGAGCCATGGCAGGCAGGGAGGCCCCATCCCCCACTCACTGCACCGACCGGACTTTTAATGGGTCCTTTTTCGACCAGGCATTCTGGTTGAAAACCAGACACCTGACAACCTGAGGCAGGGGGTTAGACTAGATGACCCTTGTGATTCTATGACACTGTCTCTCCCCCTGTTTGAGGAGAATGCCCTCCCCCATGCCTGTGGCAATCACGGGCAACCTCCTGACTCTCTCCCCCTTCCTGGGGGAGTGCAGGCCTCCCTGTGTCACTCCCCCGGCCTGAGGCAAACAGGAGCCTCCCCCTGACACTGTCAGCCCCTGCCTGAGGGAAGCCTGGGCAAACCCCCAACACTGTCACTCCCCGGGCCTGAGGGGAGCCGTGGGCAACCCCCTGACACTGTCACTACCTCTGGCTGAGGGGAGTGCAGGCAACCCCCTGACACTCACTCCCCTTGGCTGAGGTGAGCGTGGGCGACCCTCCGACACTGTCACTTCCTCTACCTGAGGGGAGAACAGGCGACCCCCTGAAACAGTCACTCCCCCTGGCTGAGGGGAACACAGGCGACCCCCTGACACTCACTCCCCTTGGCTAAGGTGAGCGCGGGCGACCCCCCGACACTGTCACTCCCCCTGGCTAAGGGGAGCTGGGTGACCCCCTGACACTGTCACTCCCTCTGACTTAAGTGAATGCGGGCAACCCCCTGACACAAGTGTCTCCCCCTGCCTGGGATGTTGCCTATTTTGCCCTGAAAGGGGTTTGCTGAACTACGGTGGGAGAAAGCAACTGGTCTTGGAAATACCGAGGAGGCTCCCTACGTCATGCGGACTTTTCCCAGTGTGAGTAATACTGAGAGCTGCTGCAGAGAGTTGGCCACCTGGTAATGAATCGGCCCCTTCATCACCTCGCCGCCCTCAAGCGCCTTCAGGCCTGCGATGCCTCTTCAAGGTATGTGGATTCCTCCATACTACATACCCCTTTAGCCGAGGAGTAAACTGGCTTCGTGAATCCAGGAAAATCCACCTTGGGCGTTGTGTTACTTGTGGGTTGTCTGGTGTTACTGATGTACTCACTGCAAATCCATCTTCCTCTTCCCTTTATATGCTTCCTCTATATTTCCCCTTGTAAATAAAATGTATGTTGATTTTTGGTTATGGAGGTGACAAAAGAGTATATCCAGGGCCGTCTCCAGGCACCAGGCAACCAAGCTGGTGCTTGGGGCGGCACCTGGAGGGGGGCGGCGCGGCGCTCCGGCCGCCGGGGAGAGCGGGGCCACAGCCGGGCTCGCCGCCCTCCCCCCGGCACTCTGGCCGCCGGGGGGAGAGCCGAGCCCCAGCCGGGGCTCGCCGCCCTCTCGCCGCCCTGCCCCCCC
>NW_020664812.1:699435-713315 GCF_002925995.2 Terrapene triunguis | reverse complement strand
ATACCTCTATAACTAGGTAAGTGATAAGAATACATGTAAATTCTTAAAGTATAGGCCTTTACAGACAGGCCTGAATATCTATATCCTAACACTCCACTCCCTTTTTTTTTTTCAGGATCCTCCTGCCCAGGTATCCCTGGAAAAGCATAGGACATATGGCAACAGGGTTAAGATTTTAATGTGTCCAGTTGCTGGCAGTTGCAACAAGCTGCCCCTGCAGGTTTTGCATGCTTTTGTGCACATCATAAAGCCATTGAATATCCACAGAGAAATGGGTTATTGTCCAAACCAACTTAACCACTTGGTATGGAATCAGGCAGTATGCCCCGGTTTGAATATTCACAGCAATAAGATTTACAGATCCATTTGTGCACTAAAGTCCAGATAGCAGCGTGTAGATGTGTGTAGTTTGGTTAGGGGCTGGTGTAATTGTGTCCCCAGTAATATGTACATTTCTAGCAAAACACCTTATACACAGTACACCCAATTGTCCACCGCTTGCCATACGCCATTGATCCTGCTCCTCCATAGTCATAGGAGACGGGCACATCCAAACATCTTCTTTGAGTTACACCATTTTACACACCCCTCCATTGATTCCCAGTGAGCTCCTCCCCTTCTCATTATTTCCATAGGGCTTGTGGGGCCCACCTTAGTTGCCATTCTATTTCCAGGTACCATGGAAGCTATTACACAGGTGCTGGCCTCATAGTTGAGCATTTTGCATTTCCATACACATTTCCCACCCCGGTCAGCCTTTTGAAGCCATCCCGCACCCATGTCATGCTAGCAACAAGACAAACACCATAGACAAACAACGCAAAACATAGATCCATGGTATTCTGAGTTATTCTTCCGCTGGTGCCAGCATGCTTGTAGAGTGTCTGAAAAACAAAAGAAACAATTTCCACCCCCTCTGGTGGGGACAGATTATTGCTTAATAATTATACCAATTCCTTTTACAAATTTCCTTGCTAATTGCAGAAAAAACAGAAGAATTACCTCCAGGCTGTCCTTATTTTGTTTTATAGTCAGGCTAGTGAATTACCCCACTCACTGGTCATTTATGAAATTTATGAGGTGGTGTGCCTCAGTTTCCCCTCTTGTACAACAGACCAGGTTTTCAATAGTTTTTCTGCTGTACCAAGCTTTAAGTTTATTCTCAGGTAATAGTTGAGAGACAGCTTCAGATTTTTGCTTTGTACACACACACACCCCTTAGGGTTAACCTGTCCCCCTTATTTTCAGGCTTGACTTGTTTTTTCACCTCCCTTTTCTGGAGGGCCATAATCTGAGTCTTCTAGTAGCTTGTTTGCTGATCAGATTTATTCATTATTTGCATGTTCTTTGTGCTGCTACTTATGGGTAGTTTCCTCCTTCCCCCATCAGCTAGGTAATTTGCATTCACACAGAGGCTTTCTTGGCTTGCCTCTGGATCCAACGCTATCAGCAGCTCAGAGACTGTCTTAAAAGGGACACATTCCACTTCCACCAGAGTTCTCATTACTTTTCACTTTCATCTCCTGCTCCAAAACACACAGATCTGAAAAAGAAAGCACAATCTACTATGGCTCCTTTTGGAGCCCTAATAGGATTTTAATTAAGTACCATGTTTTGTTTGCATTTCTTTTACCCCTTTTCCAATATACACTGCACACGTCCTGGGAAATAGTTTAACCTCCATAACATTATATTAGCCATATTAATTCTACACAAGGTGTAACTGCTTCCCCCACCCCACCAAAGCGACAGTCCGATCCCCCAGAGCCACCCCAAGGCTCAGTGTTCCCATCATTGCTCCCCTTTTCCTGTGCACACACACAACTATTTTTTGCCTAACATTTCTTGCACTGTGATTACTCTTTTTTACACAACTGTACCCCGATTACACTCCCATCTTGTACAGCCAGAGACAGCCAGGGGCAGTCAAGTTAAGTTCCAATAGAAACCCCTGACATTCCTTTAGTGATTTTGATCACATTACCCAATAGTTAAATAATTTTGATCAGATTATTCCTCCGCCTGCTGCCTGCAGTAGTCCCCTCTAGACCATTTCTGTGGGCAAAGGGCCCATTTTCCCTCAGAATAGCTGTAAAGGCTTCTGGGGACAGAAGCATAGTGGTGGTAGTAGCCACTCTTCCTGACCCCCTGGTATAATTTAATTACCAAGCTTCCATCCAATGTGACTGCATAGAGTTGCACATACAGTTACATTT
Source organism: Terrapene triunguis (assembly GCF_002925995.2). Classification (NCBI taxonomy): domain Eukaryota; kingdom Metazoa; phylum Chordata; order Testudines; family Emydidae; genus Terrapene; species Terrapene triunguis. The sequence continues at coordinate 711,099 of NW_020664812.1, read as the reverse complement.
ATATAACTGGGTTTTATTATCAAACCAAAACTTGCTTCTTGTAACACCACAACTGCTGCCTTTAACATCTTCACAACTGTTACCTGTACCATTTTCACAACTCCCAGATGTTTACTTTCCTCCAAACCCTGTATTATCAATTTTTGCAAAAGGTATTTGTAACTTTTCACTTACTTCTTTAAATCACTTACTCCCACAGTTAGTTTTTTAAGGTAGTGCACTTTGTCTTTAACGACTCAGCCACCAAGTACAATTATTGCCACACAGCTGCCTTAACCTGTGCTGTCTTTACCTTGAGACTGTTCAAAAGGCAGTAAAACATTTGTCTCCATGGTTGCCCATGGATCTGTTACTCCAAAAATTCCAGTGGAATACAGCAGACCTCCGTCATACTTTGTCCCAAACAAAACAAAACAAAACACCAAAAACATTTCACATAAGTGTCCAAAGTACCCTCCATTAAAACTTCAGAAAAACAAAAGTATGGAAAGGCAGGGGGAGAGGAGAGGGAAGAGGTGGAAAGAAACCAATGAAGCCTGTCAGGTCAGTTTAAAGTACAGGCTACCAGCAGCAAATTAAGGAAACTGAGAGAAAGAAGACGGAAAAGAAGAAAAGGATATAGTTAGCTCTGAACCAAGAGTAGGCTCTCTAGGTTGAAACAGTTGGGAACCCTTCCCCCCAGGTTCTCATCCTGGCCCCAGGACCAAGTCCCAGCTCCTGTCTTTAAAGGTGATCTGTTAACTCTGCTTCTGACTCTAAACCCTGTTGTGCCAAATTATCTTTAACCACCCCTAACTACTTTACAACCCTTCAGCAGCCCTTGCTGAAACAGTACCAAACTTGAAAGGTTACTGGCAGCTTCCCATAATGCTGCCCTTACTTCAAACCTCTCACAAGTGGACTGAAGTGCCTCCTTTCCCTGGAAGGCATTCAGTCCCAATGGGCAGGGACCTTCTTCCACTACCCATATACCAAAGGAGGGTGAGCTCCTCAGCCACCCCCCATCCCTCTGGGTCCCCTAACACTTCCTCCATTTCCTTTTTAATCTCATCCCAGGCTGACCCCTGCACCTGGTATGGGCCCTGGTTCTTCCTTATCCCTTTATCCTAAAAATCCTTTACCCTGGCTTGCTGGAACCACAACTACCATCACGAGAGTTCGCTATACCCCCTCCAAGCAGTTGCGCAGACTGTTGGGGAGGGGGACTTGCAGGCTGCCACTCACCTATCCGATGCGATGCATCCGAGTCAACGGCACCAAGATGTTAGGGGGCTTATTCTTTCCCATTCCCTGTTCCCATTCCCCCGGTTACCCCTCCCCTTCTCCCTAGAACTGACCAACCACTCTGGAGCACCCAGGATCTGTGAGATTCCACCGGTTTTCTCTGGGACAGAAGAAACTGGGAGACAGCATGGATAGGGGAAGGATTGTCCAGTGGTTAAGGCAGTGCCTAAGGTTAGTGGAGACCCTGGTTCAGTTCCCTGCTTTGTCATAGACTTCCTGCATGATTTAAGTAAGTCACTTAGCCTTGTTGCACCTCAGTTTCCCCCTCGTCATCTAATCCAGTCCCCTGCACTGAGGCAGGATTAAGTACTACCCGGACCATCCCTGACAGATGTGTGTCTAACCTGCTCTTATGAACCTCCAATGATGGAGATTCCACAAACTCTAGGTCATTTGTTCCGGTGGGGATAATAGGGCACTGCCCTGTCTCACAGGTTGTTGTGAGGATAAACACATCAATGATTGTGAAGCGCTTTGAAATTTACTGACAAACCGTTACTATTGGAGAGTCTGTCCAAAAACTCCTCCAACAGCAGCAGAGACCACCACTCCACAGGGAACTTTGTAATGTTTTCACTCTCTTTTTCTCTGGCCATTCCCCTCCCTGATTTACTGACTGCAAGAGAGACAAGGTGGGTGCGGTGATATCTTTTATTGGACCAACTTCTGTTGGTGGAAGGGACAAGCTTCTGAGTTTCACAGAGCTCTCCTTCAGTAAATACATTTATTGACTGTGGCAGAGTTCAATTTCCTGTAATATCCTGGGCAAACCTAACTGAAGTAATTTTATGTATCATGATACAGCCCCGGAGCACCCACGGAGTTGGCACCTATGTGGAAGACAGATGGACAGAGAGATTAGAGATTAATGAGGTAAAACTGGTCAAAAATTGGTAAATATTTTCTGTTGGAATTTTTAAAAATTCAAAAATTTTCACCGATTTTTCAGATTTTTTGACTAAATGAAGTTTTAAAAATTCACTTTTTGAGAACTGATAAATATTGTTGGAAAAAGAGAGGGAAGAGGAGAATGAAGAAATACAAGGAGGAAAAGAGGGGGAACATCCCACACAAAAAACTTTAGTTTGCCAACAATTTTTTGGCTGTTAATTTTTTTTTTTTTTGTCAAACTGAAAAATTTTGTCAACAATTTCCTTTTCGATTCAATTGAAAAGACATTTTTCATAGGAAAAAATATTTTGATGAATTTTTTTTGACTAGGTGTATTAGATGGATAGATTTAAATATAATCGAGGGATAGATTAGTAGAGTAGATGGCTAGACAAACACTGATGGATGGATTGATGGAGGAGATGGAATAGTTTAGACCTAGTTGGATGGGTGCATAGATAGGCCAGAGAGTTGGATGCATAGACACATGGGATAGAGCTATGGAGAGGTAGATTAGATGGACAGCTGAATACATAAATCAGAAAAATAGAGGTGTAAATACTAGAGCTGCTTGAAACTTAGAATTTTCATTCCAGGGGAAATTCTGACATTTCAAAACTTGGTCAGAACAAAACATAAACAAAATTAAAATTAAGGAAACAACCTGAACCTGACACCACTCAGCGAGGCGTGCTGTTAGCTCCCCCAAGATTACTATCCAGTGTCTCTCATTGTCCCTTCAAAGACTTGTGGTACCAAGTCTCCTTCTCTCCTACACACCTGGGAGCTCCCTCACTTGTGCTCTTTCACGTGGCCAGGAGTCACCTTGGTCATTGCGTAGCACAAAGTCCAGGCATCCCCTCAGAGCAGGATGTAAGAATCCATCCCTCCCTTCTTCCCCATCCATTGTACATTTCCCATAGCCCTTCACTGCCATGGGGAGACAACGAGGGATGCGCGGTTTCCTGTAGGTTGGGAGATATTCCTTCCATATTCTGTGCAATCTGTCTCCATGTCCAAAGCCTCTAAGCATCAGGATGGTCTGATTTGGCAGAAAAAACTCAGTTGCCATATCTGGACACAGCAATCATTTCAGGTCCAACGAGCTGGAAAAAAACTAGGAGTTCTTTTCGTAGAATCCTAAACATTATGAAGTTCCAGCTAGTCCATTCTATGGAGACCAGGGTAGAATTGTTCCCTACAATCTATCTCCCAGGGGTTTACCCAGTAGAGGTGAAAAAGATCTATGAGGTGCCATCTTCATAGAATCATAGAATATCAGGGTTGGGAGGGACCTCAGGAGGTCATCTAGTCCAACCTCCTGCTCAAAGCAGGACCAATTCCCAACTAAATCATCCCAGCCAGGGCTTTGTCAAGCCTGACCTTAAAAACCTCTAAGGAAGGAGATTCCACCACCTCCCTAGGGAACCCATTCCAGTGCTTCACCACCCTCCTAGTGAAAAAGTTTTTCCTAATATCCCACCTAAACCTCCCCCACTGCAACTTGAGACCATTACTCCTTGTTCTGTCATCTGCTACCACTGAGAACAGTCTAGATCCATCCTCTTTGGAACCCCCTTTCAGGTGGTTGAAAGCAGCTATCAGATCCCCCCTCATTCTTCTCTTCTGCAGACTACACAATCCCAGTTCCCTCAGCCTCTCCTCATAACTCATGTGCTCCAGCCCCCTAATCATTTTTGTTGCCCTCCGCTGGACTCTTTCCAATTTTTCCACATCCTTCTTGCAGTGTGGGGCCCAAAACTGGACACAGTACTCCAGATGAGGCCTCACCAATGTCGAATAGAGGGGAATGATCACGTCCCTCGGTCTGCTGGCAGTGCTCCTACTTATACAGCCCAAAATGCCGTTAGCCTTCTTGGCAACAAGGACACACTGTTGACTCATATCCAGCTTCTCGTCCACTGTAACCCCTACGTCCTTTTCTGCAGAACTGCTGCCTAGCCATTTGGTCCCGAGTCTGTAGCGGTGCATGGGATTCTTCCATCCTAAGTGCTGGACTCTGCACTTGTCCTTGTTGAACCTCATCAGATTTCTTTTGGCCCAATCTAATTTGTCTAGGTCCCTCTGTATGCTATCCCTACCCTCCAGCGTATCTACCACTCCTCCCAGTTTAGTGTCATCTGCAAACTTGCTGAGAGTGCAGTCCACGCCATCATCCAGATCATTAATGAAGTTATTGAACAAAACCAGCCCCAGGACCGACCCTTGGGGCACTCCGCTTGATACCAGCTGCCAACTAGACATGGAGCCATTGATCACTACCCGTTGAGCCCAATGATATAGCCAGTTTTTTATCCACCTCTCTTTCTCGAGTAGCAACAGCTAATTTAGACCCCATCATTTTATATGTATATTTGGGATTATGTTTCCCAATGTGCATTACTTCGCAGGTATTAACATTGAATTTTATCTGCCATTTTGTTGCCCAGTCACGCAGTTTTGTGAGATCCTTTTGTAGCTCTTCGCAGTCTGCCTGGAACTTAAGTATCCTGAGTAGTTTTGTATCATCTGCAAATTTTGCCACCTCACTGTTTACCCTTTTTCCAGCTTATTTATGAATATATTATATAGGACTGGGCCCATTACAGATCGCTGGGGGACACCACTATTTACCTCTCTCCATTCTGAAAACTGACCATTTGTTCCTACCCTTTGTTTCCTATCTTTTACAATCCATGAGAGGACCTTCCCTCTTATCCCATGACAGCTTACTTTGCTTAAGAGCCTTTGGTGAGGGACCTTGTCAAAGGCTTTCTGAAAATCTAAGTACACTATATCCACTGGATCCACATGCTTGTTGACCCTCTCAAAAAATTCTAGAAGATTGGTGAGGCATGATTTCCCTTCACAAAAACTATGTTGACTCTTCCCCAACAAATTATGTTCATCCATGTGTCTGATAATTTTGTTCTTTATTATAGTTTCAACCAGTTTTCTTGGTACTGAAGTCAGGCTTACCGGCCTGCAATTACCAGGATCACCTCCGGAGCCCTTTTTAAAAATTGGCATCACATTAGCTATCCACCAGTCATTGTCGGCCAGGGATTGTACCTAATTGTATGGGGGAGGGTAACCACAGCCCTCCAGGAACTAAGAACAGTGAGGGGTGGTTAGGCAAATTCAGTCAAGTTGTAATGTCTCCAGGGAGCTACCACCTGGAGAGATGCTTGCAAAGACTGGTTCAAACTGAATTCTCCAGGGACCAGCAGACAAAGAAAGGACTTGCGGTTAAATAGCCTGAGTTAAAATTGATGCTTTCTGATCCAGCAAATGGACAGGGCCTCTTGTCCAAGGGCGGCTTAAAGCCTTAGGAAAGGGGTGGAAGGACGTTAGTCCCCATAATACTGAATGTTCTTGTTCTGCGTAAAAGGCATTACAAATTTGTAACCACAGGAAAACCCCTGGTGGGGTTTGAAGGACTGTTAACTAGCCAGCCCATGCTAGAGTTGGGGAGATCTCTGGGAAGCTTATTGGCATGAGTGTGGGTTCTTTTATTGTTTGTAATATGTTCTTTCTGTAATGCTTTTTACCTCAGGAATAAATGTGCTTGCTTGGAAAGAGCTGTGTGGTAACATTACTGTGGCAATTACACTGTTTACCATCTCTGAGGAGAAAAGCAAAGCAGGCTTAAGCAATCTGACTTTGTTGGGGAGTTCACAGTTTAGGCAGGGAGCTATGCAGCCTGGAAATACCCCAGTCAGGAGGGAGAGAGATGTGCATCTCTGGCCACATGAGCTGATGGCTGGGGAGCCGGAGCCTGAGAGTGGGTGACCTTGTGGTACCACAGAGTGAGAAATACAGTACAATTGCCCTGACCATCCAACCCCTGGCCACTCAACCTCTGACTAGCCATCCAACCCATTGGTCCCTCTGCTGATACATTCTCAGCTTTGACAAACTCTCATGACTCTTGGCGTTTTTTGTCAAGCACACAGCTCCTGGATTCACCAGGATGTACAAGAATCTACACTTTCATTTAAAAAAATTAAATAAGTAAGTTTCTAGCCCTCAGGGAAAAAGCTTGAAAAGGTGGGCCCGAGTGCCACCTCAAGGCTCAGAAATCAGTAGGCAAAGAAAAAAACCCAAATGTATAATAATAATAATAATAACAATTGTACCTATTATTATTAGTAGTAGTAGTATTTAATCTCATGATTATCAAGCCAACCTCATGATTTTTCAGAAGTGGATCCATGATTTTTTCACCCACTGGGGTTGGAGATACTGTACTCTGTTCCATCCCTAAACCCTTGTCTGTCTTGTCGATTCAGCTTTTAAGGGACAGGGACTGTTTCTTAGGATTGTCTATTCAGCAAATGCAACTGAAATGACTATATCAGTTGTAATCTGCAGTGTTGCCACCTCTCATGATTTTAGTGCAAGACTTGGGATATTGGCTGCTTATCGTAAAGCTCTTGGCTCCCGCAGTGCTGTGAATATGTGAAAATTCATAGAGTTGAAGACTAGAAGGAACCTTGGTGATCATCTAGTCTGACTTGCATAACACAGACTATAGAATCATAGACATGTCGGGCTGGAAGGGACCTCAGAAGGTCATAAAATCCAGCACCCTGTGCTGAGGCAGGACCAAGTAAACCTAGACCCTTCCATACAGCGGTTGGTCCAACCTGTTCTTAGAAACATCCCATGATAGGGATTCCACAACTTCCCTTGAAGCCTATTCCTGATAGTTAGAGAGTGTTTCCTAATGTCTAACCCAATGTCTATTGCTGCAGAACATCGGTGAATTAATTCCTGCTTCAAGCCATGATTGAACTGGAGCAGATTTTTTAGAAAAACATCCAATCTTGACTTCCACATTTCTGGTGATGGAGAATCGATCACAACCCTTGGTAAGTTGTTCCAATGGTTAATTTACTCTCACTGTTAAATATGTATACCTTATTTACGATCTGAATGTGTCTAGCTTCAACTTCCAGCCATTGGATCATGTTAGACTTTTCTCTGCTAGACTGAAGAGCCCGTTATTAAATATTTATTCCCCACGTAGATACTTATAGATTGTGATCAAGTCACTCCTTAACCTTCTGTTTGTTATGTTAACTAGATTGAGCTCTTTGAATCTATCACTATAAGGAATGTTTTCTAATCATCCTTGTGGCTCTTCTCTGAACCCTCCTCTCCAATTCCATCCTAGACCAGCTCCAATCTGGCATCCATCCTTTCCACTCCACTGAAACCCCTCCTGCCAAAGTCTCTCTCAACTTCCATTTTTTTTTAAAAAAGGGAATTTCTAACCCTCCAGATTGCAGGAAAGCATGAAAACATGGAGGTGGCAAAACATGACTCGAGTGTAGCCTAAAAGTTCAGATACCAGGAGGTAATTGAAAAGGTCCTGACATGTATTATTATTTTAAAAAAATCTTGATTGGGAAGACAAGATTAGAATTTAAAATGCTCTTGACAAACTGGAGATATGGTTTGAAATAAATAGGCTGAAATTCAGTGAGCACAAATGCAAAGTACTACATTTAGGAAGGAATAATCAATTGCACAAATACAAAATGGAGAATGACTGCCTAGAAAGGAGTACTGCCGAAAGCAATCTGTGGATTGTAGTGGATCACAAACTAAATATGACTGAATAAAGTGATGCTGTTCCAAATAAAGTGAACATCATTCTGGGTTGTATTAGCAGGAGTGTCAAACTAAATGATCTAAGGGTCCCTTCTAACTTTAGAATCTATGCATACATATTTGTTCCTGAGGGACAGCTGTCGCTTTGCCTGCTTATACTCCTCTCCATCAAGCACAAAAAAATCAATTACCTCCTCCATGGACCTCACGCTAGTGTAATACCACACCGGAAACCTGCTGTCAGCGCTGGGGAAAAGGTAGCAGTTGACAGGAAGAAATGTGGCTGCAAAGACGGTGGTGGGCATTTAAATGGGCCAGAACCCCTCTTTGTGTGAATTGGCAGTCATTCCATCAGAGCTGATAGAGCCGGATTCCCAGGTGGTGTGAGTGGGCCATTGCTCAGCAGGAGTCAATGGGTCCAGACCCCAGCTGGTGTCAATCGGCCGTAGCACCAGTGTTATCAATGGGCCCAGATCCCAGCTGAGGTCAATCGGCTGTAGCTCTCCTGGAGTCAATGGGCCCAGATCCGCAGCAGATTTCTTTGGGTCAGTGAAATTGTGCGGCTTTACACCATCTATGGGTCTGGCCTGGGAGTGATACACATTCAGTTATCCAAACAGCCCAGAGAACCTTCTTGTCATGGAGAAAGTGGCCTGATACGCATGATATTTATGGGACCCCACCCCACATCTAGATTTGCCCATGAAGAGCAAATAATTCCAGGAAGGGGAGGAGAACCTAGTCAAACAGAAAGCAGATGCTCTTTTGGATAACATTCAGTTCACCCAGAGATCAAACACACCCAAAAGAATGTGTGTATGGACTCCTGCCATCTACCAGGGTGGAGTGGAAATACATATTACTCGTGGCCACATGCCATCAAACACTATGGCCATTGCAGGGTATTGAACCTGGGTCCCTAAGTCCTGAAGGCACAGCTAGGGCCAGGAGGTGTAATAGGTTAGCTTGGTTACTCATTAGCAGTGTCTTGTAATAACTGGGAAAGGGGGAGAGGAATAGCTCAGTGGTTTGAACATTGGCCTGCTAAACCCAGGGTTGTGAGTTCATTCCTTGAGGGGCCCATTTAGGGATCTGGGGCAAAAATCTGTCTGGGAATTGGTCCTGCTTTGAGCAGGGGGTTGGACTAGATGACCTCCTGAGGTCCCTTCCAACCCTGATAGTCTATGATTCTATGAAACATGAAACTAAAGAAACACACACCCATTTGGAAGGGTCTGTACAGCGCTTGGCACAATGGGGTCCTTAATCTCAGCTGGTACAGTCCCCTCAAAGTGACTGGGCTAGGTGAACATGGATCCAATCTGCTATGGCTGAGGTAACTGGGCTTGTTTAGTCTCCAGAAGAGAAGAGTGAGGAGGGATTTGATAGCAGCCTTCAACTACCTGAAGGGGGGTTCCAAAGAGGATGGAGCTTGGCTCTTTCTTAGTGATGACAGAACAAGGAGCAATAGTCTCAAGTTGCAGTGGGGGAGGTCTAGGTTGGATATTAGGAAACACTATTTCACTAGGAGGGTGGTGAAGCACTGGAATGGGTTACCTAGGGAGGTGGTGGAATCTCCATCCTTAGAGATTTTTAAGGCCTGGCTTGACAAAGCCTTGGCTGGGATGATTTAGTTGGTGTTGGTCCTGCTTTGAGCAGGAGGTTGGACTAGATGACCTCCCGAGGTCTCTTCCAACCCTAATCCTCTATGATTCTATGACTTGGGATGCTTACAATCTAGGCCATTTACCTTAGCATTCATAATAAATTCTTCACTCCCCTCCCATGGCTCAGTTCTAATATAATTCACAACAATTTTCTCCTGTTTTACTGCTGCCTCTGGAGTGATGGTAGTGGCATTCGCTCTGGCAGGTGCGTGTGTGGATAGTAGGGTTACCTTAAGTTTGGGACAATTTGGTTTTATATGGCTGGGAGCCCCCCCCCAGTGATGGCAAACTACCTGCCTTCTCTGTTGGTAGGAGGTTTTAAACCCTGTATTCCTTTGGTATTTTTTTAAATCAAAGTTGGGGTTAGGTTTATCTCTAATCCTCTCTTCCCTCAACCTGGGTGAAATGAGGATTTGTGCCCCCAGTTGGGCCCTTGAATCAACAGATTCACCTACAGTTTCTGCAGCCTCTAAAACTGTGGATGTGTTTTGTTGCAGATGGCTGCCTTTACCTCATCAGTAACTGCCCATTACGATTTATCCTGGGCCATCAGATCAAAGAGTGTTCTATAATCACCTCCAGTCCCCCACCCCCATTATCCAGTTTCTCCTAAAATTACACATTTTAAGCACATATTCAACATGAGTGACATTGTCAAATATTCTGAGGTTTCTACACTTCCATTGATAGGTCTCAGGAGTAACCTTAAACCTTTTCAGTACACCTGCTCTAAATTTCATATACACCTCAGCATCACCTGCCTTTATATCATTAAAAACTTGTCTGGCTTTTCCAGTTAATCTGGTTAAGAGGCAAGACATCAGTTTATCCACTGGGATAGTGTCCACCTCACATATTCTTTCAGAGGTGGACAGGAACTCCTCTAATTGGTCGGTCTCTTTATAAATTGGGCAGACTTTCTCCCACTTCCTTGGCTGGGGAAGCTCCATTTGCTGCTCCAGTATTCTGATCTGCAGTGTTTCAGCTTCCATCTGCCTCCTGTGTGCCCTCCACCCAGCTTCTTTGCTGGTCTTGACTGCAGACTGGGCTGCCTCAGTTTCCCTGATCCACAATTCAGCTATCAGTCTCCAGTGCTGGCATTCTTCCTGGGCTCTCAGGTGCTGCAATTGGGCCAGTTCCACTCTGTGTTCTCCTCTGCAGTGGCTAGGGCAACCGGTTCCTTGGATGCCTGGTCAAAACTGATAAACCGAGCTCTCCGCTTCTGATCTGGGCTTTTCCTTTTAAAGGATATTCCCCCCTCCAAACATAAATCTTCAAGGTCTTTTCTCCCAAGATCATCATCTGACTGTGGTTCACTCATTGGGTCTATTCTTTAACTTTTAACTTCCATATCAAGTTTAAACTTTAACAGCCCTGAGGTTATGATCTATAAACTCCACAGAGATGTGGTATGTGAATCCTATCAACTGTGTCAGTGTCAAGCTGCCTGCAGTGACGCAAGAGCATGAGTACCAACCTCAGGGCAGACTGCTGGTAAGCACGGCACAAACCCCAAATTGGCTGAGTTCCATTCTTAGATTTCACCAACCAATTATCTAGTGTAAACTCCTCAGGCACTCTACCAGCCTAACCATAGTGTCACAGAGAGTCCCTCTATTTTGCCCCCCTTTGTGATAGATGGTCTCTTCCACCAAGAATCACAGCAATATTCAGGTTACTGCCACTCCCAAAGGACCAGTCTGTTCGGGGGCTTATTCCTTTACCCTCTCACTTCCCTGGTCCTTCTCGCATGAACAGAGAGCAACAATACCCGAAGCCCAAAGGCGCAAACAATTTGATGTTTATTGGGGTGAACTTTCAGCAAGCATAATTTCAGTTTCCTTCCTTAGTGTCCCCCTTTCCAGCTCTGACACCACAGAGCCATCCCAGTTTCCATTCCCTGTTCCCATACCCCCCTTAGCAAAACATGATTCCAATTTCCCCACCCCCATTCCCTGTTCCCATTCCTCCCCCACTTCCTGATTGACTGCAGACTATATAGTAAAACTTGAGTTCTGCTTAGCTATACCTTAACCAATCATTTTACTGAAGTTTAACTAACCAATTCTAACATACTGTAACATGGTTATTTAACCAATTATATCCCACCACCTTAATTGGTTTACACCCAACAAAATTAATTATACAGCAGACAGAAACAATCACAGAACCAGACAGAGATTATACAGACAAACAATAGGGA